>NC_041390.1:437559215-437571308 GCF_002162155.2 Triticum dicoccoides | reverse complement strand
GGCGGGTGCAGCCAAACACACGGGGACCGGCGCCGTGGTGGGTGTGCGGGAGCGCACGGGCGCAGCGGATGCAGCCAAACGCACGGGGGCCGGCGGCACGGAGGGTGGAGGGCGCGCATGGGCACGGGCACTGGTGCTGGCATGTACACGAGCTCGCGCGGGTCCGCGGAGACCTCATTGACGCCCATGGCTTCCATCTCTGTGATAGTGCTCGGCGACCAGCCCGTCAATGCTACGGGGATGGTCACTGGCGCGGGCACATGGATGGGAGCTAGGACGGGAGCGAGGGCAGTAACCGTCGCGGCCAGCTCATTTTGGGCCATGTCCATGAGGACCCATTCCTCCTTATTTTCTATCTCCTTCGACTCGGAGTCGACTTCACCAAACTTGAAGACTAGTGGCAGATGATCATTCTGCGCCATGGCGGTGGAGGTCTGCGGGGGGGAGGGGAATGGGAGGCGAACATTAAGGCCGCCTGTATTATACAGCGGTTGGGTTCCATTAATGGAGAAGAAGGCAGGCGGCCATGGAAGTCAAAGGGCTCACTTCCCAGTGAGCCTGCGTAGTGTATAGCTCGCACGCTTCCCGGTGAGCCTGCGCATTGGAGGACACCTTGCATGCCTCTCGGTCAGCCTGCGCACCGGACTGCACTCGCACGCCTCCCGTTCAGTCAAGGTCAAGCAGATGTCCGCACGGCACCTCCTACAACCATTAAAACCAAGACACATCATGTCACGTGAATGGTTAATAGAATGCACACGTTTTGAATTATACAAACGTTTGAGATATTAAGTGGCAGCTATTTTTTCAAAATGCCTTTGTTGGTTGTCACTATTTGAGTGCACCTTCTCTCAAAATGGACACGAAAAATACCACATCATGTCGGGCGCCATTCCATGAAAGCATGCCAAGTTTCATGAATTTCAGATGGGTTTTGCATTTACTAGAATTTGAAAACGAGGCATTTCAATGTTTTGCCGGCAATCAATGGTGCTGTGGTGTTTGAAATTCGTTCCTATTTCTTGCATGGGACCTAAGCATGCACCCAATGACACATATTTGATTTTTCGACCAATTTATATGCACTAGAGCATGTGCATGTAGTTCAAATTTGAATTATGCACATAAATGCAATGAAAACTCAGTTAATGAATAAAAATGTCCAAACGAACCCCGAAAAATCCCAAAAATTGACACAACACTCCTGTTGTTCTATGTGGACACGAGAATTTTTTTGATAGCAATAAGAGGCAATGGATATCGTTTTGTCCCCAAAGGTGGGACGTTCCCTACCGAAACCATCATGCTTGTTGTGAGAAGGTCTGGTTTGTGAGATGCATATACTCGAACCTGCCCCAAATGGGACAAAGTTTTTAACACGGCATGTTGATGCCACTCCATGATAGCATGCCAAGTTTCATGAATTTCAGACGAGCTTTGGATTTACTAGAATTTAAAACCCAGGCATCTCAATGTTTTGTCGGCAATCAACAGTGCCCTGGTGTTTGAATTTCTTTCCCATCTCTTGCATGGGACCTAGAAATTCACCCAATGATACATATTAGATTTTTCCACCAACCTTAGTCCATTGGAGCATGCGCTTGTAGTTCAAATTTGAATTATGCACATAAACTGCCTAGAAAACCCAGTTAATGCATAAAAATGTCCAAACGAACCCCGAAAAATCACAAAAAATGACACAATACTCCTGTTGTTCTATGTTGACACTAGAGAATATTTGAAAGCATTAAGAGGCAATGGATATCGTTTCGTCCCCAAAGGTGGGACGTTCCCTATTGAAACCATCATGCTTGTTGTGAGAAGCTCTGGTTTGTGAGAAGCTTATACCCGAACCTGCCCCAAACGGGACAATTTTTTTACCATGGCATGTTGATGCCTCTCCATGACAGCATGCCAAGTTTCGTGAATTTCAGACGAGTTTTGGATTTACTAGAATTTAAAAACCAGGCATCTCAATGTTTTGCCAGTAATCAACAATGCCCCGGTGTTTGAATTTCATTCCCATCTCTTGCATGGGACCAAGAAATTCACCCAAGGACACAAATGTGATTTTTCAACCAACTTTAGTGCATTGGAGCATGTGCTTGTAGTTCAATTTTGAATTATGCACATAAAATGCCTAGAAAACCAAGTTAATGTATAAAAAGGCCAAACGAACCATGAAAAATTCCAAGATTGAACACAACACTCCTGTTGTTCTATGTTGACACTAGAAATTTTTTGAAAGCAATAAGAGGCAACGGATATCGTCACGTCACCAAAGGTGGGACGTGCCCTATTGAAACCATCATGCTTGTTGTGAGAAGCTCTAGTTTGTGAGAAGGTTATACCTGAACCTGCCCCAAATGAGATAAAACTTTCACCACGGCATGTTGATGCCGCTCCATGATAGCATGACAAGTTTCATGAATTTCAGATGAGTTTTGGATTTACTAGAATTTAAAAACCAAGCATCTCAATGTTTTGCCGGCAATCAACAGTGCCATGGTGTTTGAATTTCATTCCCATCTCTTGCATGTGACCTAGAAATTCACCCAAGGACACACATGTGATTTTTCAACCAACTTTGGTGCATTGGAGCATGTGCTTGTAGTTCAAATTTGAATTATGCACATAAAATGACTAAAAAACCAATTAATGTATAAAAAAGCCAAACGAACCCCGAAAAATTCCAAGATTGAACACAACACTCCTATTGTTCTATGTTGACACTAGAAAAATTTTGAAAGCAATAAGAGGCAACGGATATCGTCTCGTCCCCAAAGGTGGTACATTCCCTATCGAAGCCATCATGCTTGTTGTGAGAAGCTTATACCCAAACCTACCCCAAATGGGACAAAATTTTCACCACGACATGTTGATGCCGCTCCATGATAGCATGCCAAGTTTCATGAATTTCAGACGAGTTTTAGATTTACTAGAATGTAAAAAACAGGCATCTCAACATTTTACGGGCAATCAACGGTTCCCTGGTGTTTGAAATTCATTCCCATCTCTTACGTGGGACCTAGAAATTCACCCAAGGACACACATGTGATTTTTCAACCAACTTTGGTGCATTATTGGAGCTTATGCTTGTAGTTCAAATTTGAAGTATGCACATAAAATGCCTAGAAAACCTAGTTAATGTATAAAAAAGGCCAAACGAACCCCGAAAAATTCCAAGATTGAACACAACACTCCTGTTGTTCTATGTTGACACTTGAAATTTTTTGAAAGCAATAGGAGGGAACGGATATCGTCTCGTCCCCGAAGGTGGTACGTTCCCTATCAAAACCATCATGCTTGTTGTGAGAAGCTCTGGTTTGTGAGAAGCTTCTACCCAAACCTGCCCCAAATGGGACAAAATTTTCACCACGGCATGTTGATGCCGCTCCATGATAGCGTGCCAAGTTTCATAAAAAAGGCCAAAAGAACCCCGAGAAATTCATTCCCATTTCTTCCATGGGACCTAAGCATGAACTGAAGGACATAGATTTGCTTTTTTCAACCAATTTGTATGCACCGGAGCATGTGCATGTAGTTTAATTTTAAATTGTGCACCTGAAATGGCTAGAAAACCAGTTTAATGTATGAAATGTCCAAACGAACCATGAATAATTCTAATTATTTTACGACACACATACAGTTGCATGTTCACTCCAGATAAAAGGTCTAGCAATTCAAACACCGTCCATTGCCGCTGTGACCCCATTTTGTAATTCAAATCAAGTAGATCCCACACAGTTTATTCTCACCAACCGTGTGAGATGTAGTACAAAATATCTTGGAGCATCGTCAGTGTATAGTACACCTATGGCTTACGTGAGAAGGTGCGTCGGCTACAGTCCACAGCCGGTGTGTCAAGCACACTAGCTCGCTCCCCAAAAACTCCCGCGTCTGCATCCCTCTCTGCTTCAGTCCCTTGATTCAAATTTTCAGTAGCCCCGACATTTTACTCTCGCCTCTACATCCCTCACAATCTCAAAAGTATCTGCTCTCCCTTGATCCAAATTTTCAGTAGCCTCGCCTTGTTACTCCCGCCTAGTAAAATGTTCAGTTCACGCAGTATTTCCTCAAACACAACCTTCGCTCACACAGACACACACAACCCTTGAAACCATTGGTAGGTCGCCGCCATCGCCGGCGCCTCCATCCTCAACCTATGCCTGTGTGCTGGGGAGCTCAAGTAGCCAATGGCCAAAAAGAGGTTTATCGTGGTCTTTTCGCCCGACGCTGGCGAGGTGGCCGCCGAGGTGTCCCCGTCGACCTCCCCGGGCCCGATCCGCCGTCGCCTGTACCCCGATCCGCCCGCCGCCATGCCCCTATGCTGGTTTGAGGACTTCCCCGGACCCGGTAGCCAACGAAGTTCTACCTCAGTGTCCGGCAGCGGCGGTGGGGGACGTGGGTCGTCGAGATTACAGATCGAGAGACCCACACCCGCTGGTGGCTCGGTAGCTTCCACACGGCCGAGCTCACGGCCATGGAGTACGACCGCTGGCAGGTCCGCTACCACGGCGCGGCGGCTAGGCTCAATTTCCCCTTCGGCACATGTCCGTTCCACCTCGTTCCACCGGAGCCAGGGGTGGTCAGCTCAGCTATGGCGCGGGAGGACCGCGAGGCGTGGGAGCGTCTTGAGGCCGAGGCCGCCGATGAGGCCTACATGCAAGAGCTCCGCCAATAGCACCCGGAGCTCGTGGAGGCGGAGCGGGCGATCTTTGCTTGCCCGAAGCGCGGCGAGGTTATCGCACTCTTCTCCAATGACGAGGTCGAAGGCGGCGAGGACGGTGGCGTCGAGGGTGGCGAGGTTATCGCGCTCTCCTCTGATGACGAGGTTGAAGGCGGCGGTGACGACGGCACGGAGGGCATCAAGGTGGGCCCCCAGGACGAGGAGATCGACGTAGACGAGTGGAGGAGTGCCTTCCCCAATGACCCCGACGACGGTACTGGCCCGGACCCGGCTCGCGGCACACCGTACATGACAAGGAAGGATTGGCTCGACTTCTACTTCGACCGAAAGTTGTTTAGCTTAGTTTAAATTTATGTTTTATGTTCGGTTATGCAAAACTATCTATGTTTATGTTTGAATGCATGCTACTTTCAATTGAACCTACTTTGAACTTGATCAAATTGAAGTTTACAAACTTAAGTTTAGGGGATCGACTAGAAAAGGCCAAAAATTGCTGGACTATATATATAAGTATATCCACTAAGGGTTTTAATCCTTTAACTTTTTATGGATCGCCTAGAGATGTCCTTATGACTTGTTTATTTCAGTTCTTCACAATGTGATGCTCTATATGTGCAACTATTTGCTATGCAGTTCAATTTCATCAATAACAGTTTCAACAATACCACTATGAATTACGATATTTGGTTGTTGTTAAGGATATTGCAATTAACATGGCTTTTTGTTTTTCAATTGTTGTTTAGCAACATGCATTGTACTGAATGACTAAATATGCAATCCTAGGCTACATAGCAACAAGGAAGAGTGTTACCTTAATGTTTTGATGATGTCTAGATATACATGTAATAAAATATTATATAATGGGATGGATGGAATGTTGTACTACATCATTTTTCAATTGTTGTTTAGCTTAATATAACTTGGTGCTTTTAGGTACATATATCATTGCCAAAGATCCACACTTTGACCCTTTGTGCGCATGGGGCAATGAGATATTCATGAACCAGCATCAAGTGAGGAAACTGGTAAAGATTGTTACTAAAATGGGTCAAAAGATGTCAATCGAACTATTTGTTTACACTTTATGCAAGAGAACATTGAACTGCAGGATGGTAAGTAAGAACCCTGTAGCCTTGTTTTTACTGCCTGTAATGAGTTGTGTTAGATGACAATATCTGAATCTTTGTTCTTTTTGCAGTGGATCCTGAAGCAGTTTACTCAAGATTACCTCTCAAACTACATGATTGGCGGTCGGCCATCACAAGGCGTTGGACTAGAGTCTTGCATGCCTTCTGCATCCAGGAGAGCACAATAGGGCCATTCCGCTTCACCTTGTTCAGACACTGGAACGTCTGTCGCCTCTTTCTTTACCATCTATAATTGTACAAGTATAGAACCCTGGTACATCATTCTTTATTTGGTGCTTCTGCAATTCTTAGACGTGTACCTATGAACCGAATAATGCATTGGTTGTTCGAACCTGATGGATATGAATAAAGCTATAGCCTACTTTCAAGTTTAAATTAGGTACAATTTTAAATAGAAGCAATTAAATTAGGGCAAAATTACGTTGTGCAGGTCATTACGGCACACACGGTTGGTAACACACAAATGTTTGCGATATACACCATAATCCGAGACGGTTCACAAAGAGGAAACGTGTGCAAGCATGCACACAGTTGCCGTTCACAAAGTGTGTCTGATGTCAGACACTATCACATACGGTGCGGGAAAAATAAATCTGTGTGATTGTCTACCTATGGTACACGGTTTATAATCATGAACTATTTGTGATGTGCCAGGCATCGTAAATCTCCCGTGCCTGGAATCTGCCTAGAATCTGCCTGGAAAGCTCCTGTGCCTAGAATCTTCCTGGTTTTAGGCAGAACCACAAAACTATGACTGTGATGGCAATACAAGCACAAACGAGTAGCAAGGATGAAGCGTTTAGGACATTCGAGATATTGGAAACGGTTATATAGGGAGAACTGTATGCATCAAGGCTCCCTATCCCCGATGGTTTCTGGGTCTTGTGGGAAGGAACCCCCTATAGCCCACACTCACTTGGCGACGGTTCCAAATGCCGTCGTGGAAAGGGGTAAAAACCGTTTGTTTAGGACCGACGCGCACCAGTGACTACTAACAAATCTGCATGCAGACTCCTTCCTTTTTATTCTCCACGTATTATTATTTCCCCAATCATTCCTTCTAAATTTCGTGGGTGCACATACTTGCAATTGCACGGGCTCCTTCAATCTATCAACGCTACGCTCCCATACTTAACATGGACTTTGGTTGACTTGCCCGATGATCGGCAGGCCATAGAGAATAAATGGATCTTCAAGAAGAAGACTGACGCTGACGGTAATGTTACTGTCTACAAAGCTCGACTTGTTGCGAAAGGTTTTCAACGAGTTCAAGGAGTTGACTATGATGAGACCTTTTCAACCGTAGCGATGCTTAAGTCTGTTCGAATCATGTTAGCAATTGCCGCATTTTATGATTATGAAATTTGGCAAATGGATGTCAAAACTGCATTCCTTAATGGATATCGTAAAGAAGAGTTGTATATGATGCAACCAGAAGGTTTTGTCAATCCAAAAGGTGCTAACAAAGTGTGCAAGCTCCAGCGACCCATTTATGGACTGGTGCAAGCCTATCGGAGTTGGAATATATGCTTTGATAGTGTGATCAAAGCATATGGTTTTATACAAACTTTTGGAGAAGCCTGTATTTACAAGAAAGTGAGTGGGAGCTCTATAGCATTTCTGATATTATATGTAGATGACATATTGTTGATCCGATATGATACTGAATTTCTGAATAGCATAAAAGGATACTTGAATAATAATTTTTCAATGAAATACCTCGGTAAAGCTGCTTATATATTGGGCATCAAGATCTATAGAGATAGATCAAGATGCTTAATTGGACTTTCACAAAGCGCATACCTTGATAAAGTTTTGAAGAAGTTCAAAATGGATCAAGCAAAGAAAGGGTTCTTGCCTGTGTAACAAGGTGTGAAGTTGAGTCAGACTCAATGCCCGACCACTTCAGAAGATAGAGAGAAAATGAAAGGTGTTCCTTATGCTTCAGCCATAGGCTCTATCATGTATGCAATGCTGTGTACCAGACCTGATGTGTGACTTGCTATCAGTTTTAGCAGGGAGTTACCAAAGTAATCGAGGAGTGGATCACTGGACAGCGGTCAAGAATATCCTGAAATGCCTGAAAAGGACTAAGGATATGTTTCTCGTATATGGAGGTGACAAAGAGATCGTTGTAAATGGTTATGTCGATGCAAGCTTTGACACTGATCCGGATGACTCTAAGTCACAAACCGGATACATGTTTTTATTAAATGGTGGAGCTGTCAGTTGGTGCAGTTCCAAGTAGAGCGTCGTGGAGGGATAGATGTGTGAAGCGGAATACATAGCTGCTTCGGAAGCAGCAAATGAAGGAGTATGGATGAAGGAGTTCATATCCGATCTAGGTGTCATACACATGATCAGCACCAAAACTCCATGAGTGTTAGAACCATTACAATGTAATCTAGATTATTGACTCTAGTGCAAGTGGGAGACTGAAGGAAATATGCCCTAGAGGCAATAATAAAGTTGTTATTTGTATTTCCTTATATCATGATAAATGTTTATTATTCATGCTAGAATTGTATTAACCGGAAACTTAGTACATGTGTGAATACATTGACAAACAGAGTGTCACTAGTTTGCCTCTACTTGACTAGCTCATTGAATCAATCATGGTTATGTTTCCTAATCATAGACATGAGTTGTCATTTGATTAATGGGATCCCATCATTAGAGAATGATGTGATTGACTTGTCCCATCCGTTAGCTTAGCACGATGATCATTTAGTTTGTTGCTATTGCTTTCTCCATAACTTATACATGTTCCTATGACTATGAGATCATGCAATTCCCGAATACCAGAGGAACAATTTGTGTGCTACCAAACGTCACAACGTAACTGGGTGATTATAAAGGTGCTCTGCAGGTGTCTCCAATGGTGTTTATTGAGTTGGCATAGATCGAGATTAGGATTTGTCACTCCAATTGTCGGAGAGGTATCTCTGGGCCCTCTCAGTAATGCACATAGCTATAAGCCCTGCAAGCAATGTGACTAATGAGTTAGTTGCAGGATGATGCATTACGGAACGAGTAAAGAGACTTGCCGGTAACGAGATTGAAGTAGGTATTTGATACGTCTCCAACGCATCTATAATTTTTGATTGCTCCATGCTATATTATCTTCTGTTTTGGACATTATTGGGCTTTATTATTCACTTTTATATTATTTTTGGGACTAACCTATTAACAGGAGGACCAGCCCAGAATTGCTGTTTTTTGCCTATTTCAGAGTTTCGCAGAAAAAGAATATCAAACGGGGTCCAAACGGAATGAAACCTTTGGGGACGTCATTTTTGGAATGAACAAGATCCAGGAGACTTGGACCCTACGTCAAGCAAGCAACAGGGAAGCCATGAGGTAGGGGGTGCGCCTACCGCCCCCCCAGGCACGCCCTCCACCCTCGTGGGCCCCCTGTTGCTCCATCGACGTACTCCTTCCTCCTATATATACCTACATACCCCCAAACGATCAGATACGGAGCCAAAACCCTAATTCCACCGCCGTAACTTTCTGTATCCACGAGATCCCATCTTGGGGCCTGTTCCGGAACTCCGCCGAAGGGGGCATCGATCACGGAGGGCTTCTACATCAACACCATAGCCTCTCCAATGGTGTATGAGTAGTTTACCTCGGACCTTCGGGTCCATAGTTATTACCTAGATGGCTTCTTCTCTCTTTTTGGATCTCAATACAATGTTCTCCCCCTCTCTTGTGGAGATATATTCGATGTAATCTTCTTTTGCGGTGTGTTTGTTGAGACCAATGAATTGTGGGTTTATGATCAAGTTTATCTATGAACAATATTTGAATATTCTCTGAATTCTTTTATGTATGATTGGTTATCTTTGCAAGTCTCTTCGAATTATCAGTTTGGTTTGGCCTACTAGATTGATCTTTCTTGCAATGGGAGAAGTGCTTATCTTTGGGTTTAATCTTGCGGTGTCCTTTCCCAGTGACAGTAGGGGCAGTGTTGGGGATATACATAACAGGTAGGCCCACGAAGGGTCGAAATATCATGAAGCATGGGGTCCACACATCATGTGGGTCCAGGTCAATTTCATACAGACACACTATCCACTCGGACAAGCAGCATACTATCCACTCGACCAAGCAACATACCATCCACTCGGATGACGGTTCACCACTCGACCGTACGACTCACTCGGATATACGAAGACCAGCAGGCAGCAAGGCAGTCGGCATCTTTCTAATAGTGAGGGCTTAATAGCGGGCTGGCATTATGGCATGCATACCCCACTTTGTAACATAGGAGGTGAGGAGGTGGCGCACTCTATATAAGCCACCCCCCACCACTAGACTTGGGGGTTTTTTCTTCCACCTCTCTCTCTTTTCACCATTAGTCTCAAGACTTAGCTCAGGCATGGGGATCCGTTCCTCTCTCACACACACATATTGTAATCTCCGGATATATACTCAGATAAAACAAAGCCTCTCCGGAGCACGAGACGTAGGGTTGTTATCTCCACCGTGAGAGGCCCGAACTCGCTAAAACCACCGTGCCACCCATATGCATCTCGGTAGATCATGCTCCGTTCTCCTACCCCTCTCTTACTGTCAGACTTAAAACCACGACAGTTGGCGCCCACCGTGGGGCATGGCGTCTATCGAGCCATGATGCAGATGGTTATTTCTTCTACCACCAGCGGCACATCGGTTCCGACTGGTGCCCTCTATTTGGTTTGATCTTCATCTTCTAATACATTTTCTATATTGTTCATTTGCGCAACGAGCAAAGCATCGCAAACACGTACATCCATCCAAGCATGTACAAGGAGAACTATCGGCCTTCAGGTTGGCTGGCCTCCCATCCGCATGAGCTAATCGCTTGAATCGACGCGAAAGCAAGAAACCGACTGTGCCTCCACGGACGACCACCGGCGCCATCCCCACGTCGTCGCCTTCGACCTTGTCACAGCCGACTGCGCTTCCACGCGCGGTCGTCGTCGTCTCCAACCTCAACACAGCTGACTGCGCCTCCACGGATGACCTCCGGCGCCATCCGCCCCGTTGTCGTCCCCGACCTCGGCACCACCGACTGCGCCTCCGTGCGCAGCCACCAGCGGCGTCCGCGTCATCATCGTCTCCAACCCCGTCGTTGAGCCACACACACTTCCGTCGTCGCCGTTAACCTCGCCATCAACTCCGGCCTCATGTTCTCGGCTGCTCGCCGGCAACCTCTGCGGTGGCGGTACGGGCAGGCAACGCTCCTGCCTCCGGTGCCAGTCGTCTGCGACGGTCTCGGTGGTGGAGGCGCGCTACGGCGGCGTCGGCCGTTGCCTGCCTCCGGTGCTAGTCGTATGCGACGGTCTTGATGGTGGAGGCGCGTTGCGGCAGCGACGACCGTTTGGGATTGAAGGAATAAATGGCTGGTAAGTGCTTGCATAACGTGGGCCATCTAATCGAGCATTAACTGCATGCAGGGAAAACAGAATCAGAAGGATATCTCCGGATCTCCCACACGTACGCGGCTTCACCAGCAATCATTAAATGCACGCCTATAAACGTCGGTCTCATAATTCCGCCAAGGATTGACCGCTTCGTTAAGGTAATCGCCTTATTAACTGGCCAATTGATGGGGATTATTAATCGCCTTATTAACCGCCAAGGATATCTAATTGCTTCCAACAACCCATCGGTTCCGCACCAGTAAATTCATGCATGCATGCATGTATAACCGTCCGTCCTTCAACTCCGCGGCCGTACTTGCTAGTACTAACTTGCAGGGTCACCCGATGGTTTTTTCAGTCGGATGGTAGCGAACTAGATTGGTTCAGAGTTCAGTCAAAAAAAAAAGCCACTCGGACACAGACTTAAGTTCACTCGGCCATGAACCCGAGTTCACTCGGACGGATTCCTCGTCCAGTACCTGAGCGCAAGTCAGAGGACAAGACGCGTCATCACTCCGCGGCACGCGTCTACATCATCCGGACGCTCCGCGCGTCGCCGCTCTGCGGGACGCGTCTACGCCACTCGGACGCCTCGCTCATCGCCACTGCACGGCACGCGCCTCTACTTCACCAGGACGCCCCGCGCATCGTCACTCCGGACCACGCGTCTACATCATCCGGACGCTCCGCGCGTCGCCACTCTGCGGGACGCGTCTACGTCGCTCGGATGCCTCGCTCGTCGCCACTGCGCGGCACGCGCCTCTACTTCACCAGGACACCCCGCGCATCGTCACTCCGGGCCACGCGTCTACATCACCCGGACGCTCCGCGCATCGCCACTCTG
>NC_041390.1:437545912-437557001 GCF_002162155.2 Triticum dicoccoides | reverse complement strand
GGTTGGTCACCTCATAACCACTTGGCCGCCCCGTGCGTCGCCACCAGGTTGGTCACCTCATAACCACTCGGCCGCCCCGTGCGTCGCCACAGGTTGGTCACCTCATAACCACTCGGCCGCCCCGTGCGTCGCCACAGGTCGGGCATGAGACAGATAAGTCCCTTTCATAATTAAACTTCACACTACACTCTTTTGCGAGTTTGCCTCTTTCGAGCATCACTCGGAAGCTTCTCCTTATCTTTACCCAAATCCGACTCGATGAATTGCAAATCATCCATTCAAGACTATATTTCTCATATTCCGGCATGTCCGTTGTCGAAGCCTGTAGTATGCTCGGGGGCTACGCCGCACTCGGGGGCTGCACCTCATTTGAAATGACACTCGCCTGAGTGGTCGAGTACTTCATCACCAGTCAGATCCTTCACTTCAACAAGTGCATTCGATCCGCCACTTGGACAAGTTTTATAATCACCCAGATGCTCTACACACCATCTTCTTTCCTACTCAGACTCAGTTGTCACGACGGTCTTGTTGCGTCGCAACCACACCAAACTCGTCACTACATAAGCTTCGAAAGCATTCGACTAAGTCCTCCGAGGACCATTTTCACCGTCCGGTGACACACGACTTCGCCTTAGCCGCTTCACGCGCCGCCACTCGGTTGTGCACGTCTTCACCACTCGGCTGCCCCGTGCATCTTCACTTGGCTAGATATGTAGTCCTACATTCGACCACTTCACACGTCATCACCATTCGGCCGCCCCACGCGTCGCCAATCGGTTGCGCGCGTCTTCACCACTCGACCGCTCCGTGCATCGTCACTCGGTTGTACACATCATCGCCCTTCTGCCGCCTCGCGCGTCACCATCAGTTGGACATGTCTTTACCTCTACACCCCCAACATGGGAACGGCTAAGTTACTCATATGGTCAAACCTCATATCACACTCTGTAGCAAGTTTACCTCCTTCGAGCATCACTCGGGGGATACACACGGCAGTTGGCCATGTCACCCTCAGAAGTTACGCCCATTTGGTCAACCTGTTGATCACATCAGGAATATTCTTCTGACCATACATGCTCGGTTCGCCGAAGATCTATAAGTGAAGCACGTCCACTTGGATAAATACCCCTTTCATGCAAAAGGGTAAAAATGAAGCACCATCACTGAATCATACATGCTACCTTACTCGTCGAACATCGTTCGTACAACCACCTCGTTACGCATCCATCCGATTGATTCAATTCCAGACAAAGATATTTGCTGTGCCAACTGCCTGGAGGTTTACCGAGAGACTTAAACCCTCTGCCAGACTCATCTAGTTCGACAGAGGCTCGGGGACTACACCCAGTGGGTGCACTCAGCGTGCCCCCACTGGAAGAGAACTCAGAAAGAAACATTTTGCTCGATGCAAACCCATCTCCAGTATTACTCGACCTCCGAGTCAGAGAAGAACAAGTTCGATCAGTACCAGCTAAGAAGAGTTTTAGTTCTCTCATACCCCCGCCGACTGCCCGCAGTCGACGGCGGTCTCGGGAACTACACCCAGTGGGTGCACTCAGTGTGCCCCCACTGGAGTAATCTCCACTCGGTACGGCCTGACCAGTCCGAGTGATGAACAACAACAAAAAGACAGGCTCTAAGACTCCCGCTGACTGCTCGCAGTCGACGGCAGTCTCGGGGACTACACCCAGTGGGTGCACTCAGCGTGCCCCCACTGGAATGGTATCCACTCGGAACGGTCCGCCCAACCCGAGTGACGGCCAAACAACAAAAAAGACACGTTCCAGGCGTGAAGAAATTCCGAGTAATCAGTTACTCGATGTAGGCCCAGCTCCAAATCACTCCAAAAAAATATTCTATAAGGCGAGTTTAACGCTCCTCCATGGACCTGTTTTGAGCCTTCTTCTAGGACTCAAAGTGTGAAACTCACAAGTGTGGATCTGAAACCGACTCGTATTGGCGTTCCTCCGGGATAAGAATGGCATCTCTCTAAAAGAGCAGTCCATGTGTCAATCTGGTTGCACGGATTTAATGACACGCCCATACTCAGATCATGAGTTAAACCTCTCCGAGAGATGAACGAATGTCACCAAGTTGCTCCTCACAGACACTTACCTCGATTAGTCGGGAAGCATGGTGCCGGAATCCATTGAGATTTTGTTCAAACCTTGGTTGTCTGAAAGCGTGGCGATATGTACCGAGTATTTCTGTAATCACTCGGACCAAACTGTGTCTTACACCAACTCGTTCTGCAAAATCGCAATCGATTCGGGGGCTAATGTTGGGGATATACATAACAGGTAGGCCCATGAAGGGTCGAAATATCATGAAGCATGGGGTCCACACAACATGTGGGTCCAGGTCAATTTCATACAGACACACTATCCACTCGGACAAGCAGCATACTATCCACTCGACCAAGCAACATACCATCCACTCGGATGACGGTTCACCACTCGACCGTATGACTCACTCGGATATACGAAGACCAGCAGGCAGCAAGGCAGTCGGCATCTTTCTAATAGTGAGGGCTTAATAGCGGGCTGGCATTATGGCATGCATACCCCACTTTGTAACATAGGAGGTGAGGAGGTGGCGCACTCTATATAAGCCACCCCCACCACTAGACTTGGGGTTTTTTTTCCACCTCTCTCTCTTTTCACCATTAGTCTCAGGACTTAGCTCAGGCATGGGGATCCGTTCCTCTCTCTCACACACATAATGTAATCTCCGGATATATACTCAGATAAAACAAAGCCTCTCCGGAGCACGAGACGTAGGGTTGTTATCTCCACCGTGAGAGGCCCGAACTCGCTAAAACCACCGTGCCACCCATATGCATCTCGGTAGATCATGCTCCGTTCTCCTACCCCTCTCTTACTGTCAGACTTAAAACCACGACAGGCAGCAAGGCACATATTGTATTGTTGCCATCGAGGATAACAAGATGGGGTTTTTATCGTATTGCATGAATTTATCCCTCTACATCATGTCATCTTGCTTAAGGCGTTACTCTGTTCTTATGAACTTAATACTCTAGATGCATGCTGGATAGCGGTCGATGTGTGGAGTAATAGTAGTAGATGCAGGCAGGAGTCGTTCTACTTGTCTCGGACGTGATGCCTATATACATGATCATACCTAGATATTCTCATAACTATGCTCAATTCTGTCAATTGCTCAACAGTAATTTGTTCACCCACCGTAAAATACTTATGCTCTTGAGAGAAGCCACTAGTGAAACCTATGGCCCCCGGGTCTATCTTCCATCATATTAATCTTCCATACTTAGTTATTTTCACTGCCTTTTATTTTACTTTGCTGTTTATCATAAAAATACCAAAAAATACTATCTTATCATATCTATCAGATCTCACTCTCGTAAGTGACCGTGTAGGGATTGACAACCCCTTATCGCGTTGATTGCGAGGATTTATTCGTTTTGTGTAGGGGCGAGGGACTCGCGCATAGCCTCCTACTGGATTGATACCTTGGTTCTCAAAAACTGAGGGAAATACTTATGCTACTTTGCTGCATGACCCTTTCCTCTTCAAGGGAAAACCAACACAGTGCTCAAGAGGTAGCAAGAAGGATTTCTGGGGCCGTTGCCGGGGAGGTCTATGCAAATGTCAACATACCAAGTACCCGTCACAAACCCTTATCTCCCGCATTACATTGTTTGCCATTTACCTGTCGTTTTCCTCTCCCCCACTTCACCCTTGCCATTTTATTCGCCCTCTCTCTCCATCCCTCCTCTCTTTCTCTATTCGCCTTTTTTCCCGTGTCTTGTTTTCTTGTGTGTCGGATTGCTTTCTTCTCACGATGGCTTTACCTATATTTGGTGATCTTCACCTTAAAAGGTTAGAAGAGATCAAAAGCAACGTTAGGACTTTTATGGTTTTACAATTTGAGCATAATAAATTCTTTAGAAATGAGCTTAAAGAACAAAAAAAAATTATGGGTTATATGAATAAAGAGCTCGAGGATATGTCTAAAGAATTTGATGGTTTGAAATCTCAGATTGCTTATCTTGAGAAGTTAATAGCTGAAGTTTCGGATAAGCAAGCCACCTTAGTTAATAAGATGGCCGCTAAGCCGGAAAATTTTCTGGAAAATAAAGATGAAGATCTAAAAGTTATTGATGTGTCCCCTATTAAATCTTTGTTTTACAATATGAATCTTGATAATGATGGGGTTGAATATGATCCACCTTTACCTAGAAGGCATTCCAAAAATTCAGAGTTTTTAGATCTTGATGCTAAATTTGATAAAAGTGGGATTGAAGAGATCAAAACTCTAGATGTTAATGAACCTACTATTTTGGATTTCAAGGAATTTAATTATGATAGCTGCTCTTTGATAGCTTGTATTTCCTTTTTGCAATCCGTGCTAAATTCTCCCCATGCTTATAGTCAAAATAAAGCTTTTACCAAACATATCGTTGATGCTTTGATGCAATCTTATAAAGAAAAACTTGAGTTGGAAGTTTCTATCCCTAGAAAACTTTATGATGAGTGTGAACCAACTATTAAAATTAAAATTAAAGATCATAAATGCTATGCTTTGTGTGATTTGGGTGCTAGTGTTTCCACGATTAAAAAGACTTTGTGCGATTTGCTAGGTTTCCGTGATTTTGATGATTGCTCTCTAAACTTGGACCTTGCGGATTCCACTATTAAGAAACCTATGGGAAGAATTAATGATGTTATTATTGTTGCAAATAGGAATTATGTGCCCTTAGATTTTATCGTTCTTGATATAGATTGCAATCCTTCATGTCCTATTATTCTTGGTAGACCTTTCCTTAGAACGATTGGTGCAATTATTGATATGAAGGAAGGAAATATTAGATTCCAATTTCCGTTAAGGAAAGGCATGGAATACTTTCCTAGAAATAAAATTAAATTACCTTACGAATCTATTATAAGAGCCACTTATGGATTGCCTACCAAAGATGGCAATACCTAGATCTATCCTTGCTTTTTATGCCTAGCTAGGGGCTTTAAATGATAGCGCTTGTTGGAAGGCAACCCAATTTTATTTTTATTCCTTGATTTTTGTGCCTGTTTAGTAATAAATAATTTTTCTATCCTCTGTTTTGGTTCTGTTTTTTGTGTTTAATTAGTTTTTGTGCCAAGTAGAAGCGTTGGGAAGACTTGGGGAAAGTCTTGTTAATCTTGCTGTAAAAAACAGAAACTTTAGCGCTCACGAGAACTGCTGCCATTTTTATTTGGAAGTGATATTTAGTTAATTATTTTTTAAGATGATTAATAGATAAATTCCTCACGTCCACAAATTTATTTTAGAATTTTTGGGGTTCCAGATTTTGTGTTAGCTACAGATTACTAAAGACTGTTCTGTTTTTGACAGATTCTGTTTTTCGTGTGTTGTTTGCTTATTTTGATGAATCTATGGCTAGTAAAAGAGTTTATAAACCATAGATAAGTTGGAATACAGTAGGTTTAACACCAATATAAATAAAGAATGATTTTATTACAGTACTTTGAAGTGGTGTTTTGTTTTCTTTCGCTAATGGAGCTCACGAGATTTTCTACTTTAAGTTTTGTGTTGTGAAGTTTACAAGTTTTGGGTAAAGATTTGATGGATTATGGAACAAGGAGTGGAAAGAGCCTAAGCTTGGGGATGCCCAAGTAACCCCCAAGATATTCTAGTGACACCTAAAAGCCAAAGCTTGGGGATGCCCCGTAAGGCATCCCCTTCTTTTGTCTATTTCTATCGGTAACTTTACTTGGAGCTATATTTTTATTTCCCACATGATATGTGTTTTGCTTGGAGTGTCTTGTATGATTTGAGTCTTTGATTTTTAGTTTACCACAATCATCTTTGCTGTACACACCTTTTGAGGGAGACACACATGATTCGGAGATTATTAGAATACTCTATGTGCTTCACTTATATCTTTTGAGTTATATAGTTTTGCTCTAGTACTTCACTTATATCTTTTAGAGCATGGTGG
This sequence comes from Triticum dicoccoides, assembly GCF_002162155.2. NCBI lineage: Eukaryota > Viridiplantae > Streptophyta > Magnoliopsida > Poales > Poaceae > Triticum > Triticum dicoccoides. The sequence continues at coordinate 437,551,021 of NC_041390.1, read as the reverse complement.
TGCATTTGTTTTATAGAAACTATTGATCTCTCATGCTTCACTTATATTATTTTGAGAGTCTTAAATAGCATGGTAATTTTCTTAAATAATCCTAATATGCTAGGTATACAAGATTAGTAAAACTTTCTTATGAGTGTGTTGAATACTAAGAGAAGTTTGATGCTTGATGATTGTTTTGAGATATAAAGATGGTGATATTAGAGTCATGCTAGTTGAGTAGTTGTGAATTTGAGAGATACTTGTGTTAAAGTTTGTGATTCCTGTAGCATGCACGTAACCGTTATGTGATGAAGTCGGAGCGTAATTTATTTATTGATCGTCTTCCTTATGAGTGGCGGACGGGGACGGGTGATGGTATTTTCCTACCAATCTATCCCCCTAGGAGCATGCGCGTAATACTTTGCTTTGATAACTTGTAGATTTTTGCAATAAGTATATGAGTTCTTTATGACTAATGTTGAGTCCATGGATTATAAGCACTTTTCTTCCTTCCACCATTGCTAGCCTCTCTAATACCATGCACTTTTCGCCGGTATCATACACCCACCATATACCTTCCTCGAAAGAGCCACCATACCTACCTATCATGGAATTTCCATAGCCATTCCGAGATATATTGCCATGCAACTTACCACCGTTCCGATTATTATGACATGCTCCATCATTGTCATATTGCTTTGCATGATCATGTAGTTGACATCGTATTTGTGGCAAAGCAACCGTTCATAATTCTTTCATACATGTTACTCTTGATTCTTTGCATATCTCGGTACACCGGCAAAAGCATTCACATAGAGTCATATTCTGTTCTAAGTATTGAGTTGTAATTATTAAGTTGTAAGTAAATAAGAGTGTGATGATCATCATTATTAGAGCATTGTCCCAAGTGAGGAAAGGATGATGGAGGCTATGATTCCCCCACAAGTTGGGATGAGACTCCAGACTAAAAAAATAGGCCATAAAAAAGAGAAAAGGTCCAAATAAAAAAATAAAGAAATGAGAGGAAAAGAGAGAAGGGACAATGCTACTATCCTTTTACCACACTTGTGCTTCAAAGCAGCACCATGATCTTCATGATAGAGAGTCTCCTATGATATCACTTTCATATACTAGTGGGAATTTTTCATTATAGAACTTGGCTTGCATATTCCAATGATGGGCTTCCTCAAAATGCCCTAGGTCTTCGTCAGCAAGCGAGTTGGATGCACACCCACTTAGTTTCTTTTGTTGAGCTTTCATATACTTATAGCTCTAGTGCATCAGTTGCATGGCAATCCCTACTCACTCACATTGATATCTATTGATGGGCATCTCCATAGCCCGTTGATACGCCTAGTTGATGTGAGACTATCTTCTCCCTTTTTGTCTTCTCCACAACCACCATTCTATTCCACATATAGTGCTATGTCCATGGCTCACGCTCATGTATTGCGTGAAGATTGAAAAAGTTTGAGAATGTCAGAAGTATGAAATAATTGCTTGGCTTGTCATCGGGGTTGTGCATGATTTAAATACTTTGTGTGGTGAAGATAGAGCATAGCCAGACTATATGATTTTGTAGGGATAACTTTCTTTGGCCATGTTATTTTGAGAAGACATAATTGCTTAGTTAGTATGCTTGAAGTATTATTATTTTTATGTCAATATTAAACTTTTGTATTGAATCTTTCGAATCTGAATATTCATACCACAATTAAGAAGAATTACATTGAAATTATGCCTAGTAGCATTCCGCATCAAAAATTCCATTTTTATCCATAGTTTTTGATTGCTCCATGCTATATTATCTTCTGTTTTGGACATTATTGGGATTTATTATTCACTTTTATATTATTTCTGGGACTAACCTATTAACCGGAGGCCCAGCCCAGAATTGTTCGTTTTTGTCTATTTCAGAGTTTCGCAGAAAAAGAATATCAAACGGAGTCCAAACGGAATGAAACCTTTGGGAACATAATTTTTGGAACGAACAAGATCCAGGAGACTTGGACCCTACGTCAAGCAAGCAACAGGGAAGCCATGAGGTAGGGGGCGCGCCTACCCCCCCCCTAGGCACGCCCTCCACCCTCGTGGGCCCCTGTTGCTCCAACGACGTACTCCTTCCTCCTATATGTACCTACGTACCCCAAACGATCAGATACGGAGCCAAAACCCTAATTCCACCGCCGTAACTTTCTGTATCCATGAGATCCCATCTTGGGGCCTGTTGCGGAGCTCCGCCGGAGGGGGCATCGATCATGGAGGGATTCTACATCAACACCATAGCCTCTCCGATGATGTGTGAGTAGTTTACCTCAGACCTTCGGGTCCATAGTTATTAGCTAGATGGCTTATTCTCTCTTTTTAGATCTCAATACAATGTTCTCCCCCTCTCTTGTGGAGATCTATTCGATGTAATCTTCTTTTGCGGTGTGTTTGTTGAGACCGATGAATTGAGGGTTTATGATCAAGTTTATCTATGAATAATATTTGAATCTTCTCTAAATTCTTTTATGTATGGTTGGTTATCTTTGCAAGTCTCTTTGAATTATCAGTTTGGTTTGGCCTACTAGATTGATTTTTCGTGCAATGGGAGAAGTGCTTAGCTTTGGGTTCAATCTTGCGGTGTCCATTCCCATTAACAGTAGGGGCAGCAAGGCACATATTGTATTGTTTCCATCGAGGATAACAAGATGGGGTTTTATCATATTGCATGAATTTATCCCTCTACATCATGTCATCTTGCTTAAGGCGTTACTCTGTTCTTATGAACTTAGTACTCTAGATGCATGCTGGATAGCAGTCGATGTGTGGAGTAATAGTAGTAGATGCAGGTAGGAGTCGGTCTACTTGTCTCGACGTGATGCCTATATACATGATCATACCTAGATATTCTCATAACTATGCTCAATTCTGTCAATTGCTCAACAACAATTTTTTCACCCACCGTAAAATACTTATGCTCTTGAGAGAAGCCACTAGTGAAACCTATGGCCCCCGGGTCTATCTTCCATCATATTAATCTTCCAACACTTAGTTATTTTCATTACCTTTTATTTTACTTTGCATCTTTATCATAAAAATACCAAAAAAATATTACCTTATCATACCTATCAGATCTCACTCTCGTAAGTGACCTTGTAGGGATTGACAACCCCTTATCGCGTTGGTTGCGAGGATTTATTTGTTTTGTGTAGGTGCGAGGGACTCACGCGTAGCCTCCTACTAGATTGATACCTTGGTTCTCAAAAACTGAGGGAAATACTTACGCTACTTTGCTGCATCACCCTTTCCTCTTCAAGGGACAACAAACATAGTGCTCAAGAGGTAGCAGTATTGAGATACCGACGATCGAATCTCGGGCAAGTAACATACCGATGACAAAGGGAACAACGTATGTTGTTATGCGGTTTGACCAATAAAGATCTTCATAGAATATTTAGGAGCCAATATGAGCATCCAAGTTCCACTATTGGTTATTGACCGGAGACATGTCTCGGTCATGTCTACATAGTTCTCGAACCCATAGGGTCTCCATGCTTAACGTTCGGTGACAATCGGTATTACGAGTTTATGTGTTTTGATATACCGTAGATAGTTCGGTGTCCCGGATATGATCACGGCCATGACGAGGAGTCTCGAAATGGTCAAGACATAAAGATTGATATGTTGGATGACTATATTTGGACACCGGATGAGTTCCGGGGATCACAGGATATTTATTGGAGTGCCTGATGGGTTATTGAAACCCCCGGGGGAAATAATGGGCCAACATGGGCCTTGTGGGAGAGATAGAGGAGAGGGCCTAGAGCTGGCCGCTGCCGGGGTTGCTGATCCATGGGCACCTATGGGACCGGCGGACTGGGTCCCTTTCGGTTCGGCGGGGGCGGAGGTCGCGCAAAGAGCAGATCGAGGAGAAGCACGCGAGCGATTTACCCAGGTTCGGGCCGCACGGATGCGTAAAACCCTACTCCTGCTTTGTGGTTTGTATTGATTTCTAGCTCGGGAGCGCGGAGTGCTACAGTGCACACCGGTGGCTAGCAAGACCGAGCGTGAGTGTTGGAACTGGCTAACCCCCTCCCCCGTTGCACACGGGCCTCCTTTTATATGCTCAAGGGGTTACCCACGGGTGGCAACGGAGGTAAAGGGTAAAAATGGAAAGGTGCTGTGGTAGGTATAGCTACCCGTCACAGTGTATCATACCTAACCCTGGCGGCAGGGGACAAGGGCGTTAATTGCCCGTCTGTGTCGCCTAAACAGTACCGAAAGGGACCGCTAGGGACGCCACCGTTTGCCACGATGGTTATCTTGTCAGCGCCTGCTTGCCACCTCGCACCCCTAGCTGCACGGCCTCCTGCCACGTGTGCTTGGGAGGGTCCTAGAGCGACACGTTGGCAGGTGTGCTGGAGCGCGGGCACGAAGTGGGGGTTTCCCGCGGCAAGCTCCTTGCCGCGGTGGTCGTCTTGTCGTGTTCGGGAGCTTGTCGCTCACCGGGCCTTGCCGGGACGCGTGGCGCGTCGCGGCAAGTTTTCTTGGTATGCCTTGGTTGGCCTTCCCGGCAAGCTCCTCTTGCCGGGGTCTTGTCTTCTTCCCGGACAGCTCCTCTTGCCGGGGCCTTGGTTTGAATACTTTGTTCTTGAATGGTCTTCAAAGTAGCCACGGAGGGTCTTGGCGGTCACCCGGCAAGCCTTGCCGCGGGAGGCTGCGACTGCCCGTGCACAAGTTCGGGATACTAGGGTACCCCTACTGTAGTACACCGACAGGAGCCCCCGGGCCTGGGCCAGACACGGTGCCGAGCGCTGTTGGGCCAGGCCCAAAACAGTGCATGGGCACGCGCGGCCTAGGTCACGCCGCATATCTCTCCGCTTCCACCGCGCCCTCCCCGAACGGCACGCGTTGAATGCGGCGTCGTGGGCGAGATCATGGGTGGTTATTTTATTCGGAAATGCGGAACGTCTGCCCCCTCCCCCTTTATAAGCAGTGGAAATGGGGGCAGTTCGCATATTCGCCCATTGCTGTTTCCAATCTCAGAAATCTCCGCCGCTCCCTTGCCTCCCCAGAGCAGAGAGAGAGAGAGCAGCGCCCCCCCCCCCATTGCCGCCAGCATCACCAACGCTGTCGGCCTCCTCT
>NC_041390.1:437448135-437545804 GCF_002162155.2 Triticum dicoccoides | reverse complement strand
CCCCCCCCAAGCTCGCCGCGAAGGAGCTGAAGGAGAAGTACTACCTCTTCTGGTCGGCGGAGACGCGCGCGCATCCGCGCACAAAGGTACTCCCTGCCTTTGCTTGGAAGAAGGCTCCGAATGGATACCCCTTTTTCGCTCTGTTCTTCTACTGCGGGCTCTGCCCGCCTTTCTCTGATTTCTTCTGCGACATCATGAATACCTATGGGTTCCATCTCCTTGACTTCACCCCCAATGCCGTCCTGACCATGGCAGTTTTTGCACACCTCTGCGAAAACTTTGTCGGAGTCCTTCCCAACGTAGCCCTCTTCCGCCACTTCTTCATACCCCGAGTAGAGAGAGGAGAGCCTCTGTCCGGCGGGATTGCCTGGATCTCAAGGGCTGGCAAGAAGGAGACCTATCTGGATGGAGAGTTCCGCGGCAAGTGGGAGGAGTGGAGAGCGGATTGGTGCTGGATTGACGAAGAGGATCCGCAGCCATTCACCGCCCAGCGCAAAACCCCAGTAGCACGCGGCAGCGATTGGAGCGACATGGCTCCGGAGGACGCCAGGCTGAAGATTGCCGTCACCAGGATCCTGCGCCTGAGGTTTGCCGGGCTTACTATTGGCGCTGTTGGTGCCGACTTCCTTCACCACCGCATCGCCCCCCTGTAGGAACGGGGGAGGCCCACTTGGGAGTTCAAGAATGCGGCAGACATTATGAGGCTGCGGCCGGGCCTCAACTATAACTTCACAGTCCTGGAGCTCAACGGAATGCTGCAGGAGCTGTTCAAATATGACCCCCAGCATCCCGAGGTGTTCAGGTTGCCGGGGGGCGTCGTGCCTTTGTGCAACAATTCCGAGCTCGACCGCATCCGTGCAATGATGCCGGAGTGCAACTCGCACGGGATTGTGCCAACTTGGCAGGAGCCTGCAGACGAGGTCGTGCAGCAATTCTTTCACGACTTGGTGGAAGTGCCAATCCGCCTCGACGAGAAGGATGGCCTCACCCACGACACCACGGATGCGGAGATGGCACTCATCGCCACTAGGGTGGAGGAGGCAGCGGCAGCCGCAGCCGCGGGCGAGTTCGGGTTCACTGCGGAGGAGGCCGATGCAGCAGAAGCGGCAAGCCGTGCCGAGCGAGGGGAGCCTGCCGGCAAGAAGGGTCTTGCCGGGCAAGACACCGAGCCGAGCGAGCCCGCCAAGGACACGAGCGGCTCGTTGCAAATCGACTCTTCTTCCACCTCGTCTTCAGACAGCCCACCAGAAGCAGAGCCTCCATCCCCACCAAGAAGGCGCCTCCGCAAGGTTGGCAATGTGGCGGAGCGGCAAGCGGGCCAACAGTCGCCACGCCACGTGACACGCTCGACCACGGCAAACACCGTTGCCGCGGGAGCGCCTCATGCTACGACGGCAACTGGAGCGGAGTCTAGCCGGACCACCGCTTCAGTCCCTGCCGCTACTCATGCTGTGCCAACAGCCGGAGCGAGGTCGTCTCAGACCGCCGCCACTGCTCCCGGCAAGCGGCCAAGGGAAGCTTCTCCTCCGCCTCCTCGCGACGGGCGCGCGCCAGGCTTCGACTTCTCCGCGTTAAGCTCCGACGAGGAAGAAGAAGAAAAGTAAGCTTCACTTGTTGTACTTGTATTTCTTCAAATCTTGCTGTTTGTCTTGTATCTCATTTGCTTTGCTTTGAATTTGTTCCTTCTCAGGACTCTGGCCCAGAGAGCGACAAAGAGAGCCAAGGCCCCGGTGATCGTTGCCGAGGACGAGCCCACTGCGACAGCAGGTGGCGCGCCCGAGACAAGCTTGCCAGACCTGGCGACTTTCCTCCATGGCAGCCCCCAGCGTAAGTGTGTGAATTATTTTCCGCGGTGAGGCGCGCATGGGTACTTGTCTTTCCTGATATTTGCTTCTTGACATTGTGTAGGAGCCGAGCAGCCCCTCCGGGAGCCAAGGGAAAATCCCCCGACAAGGGAGAATTCTCCGGCAAGGGAGGGCTTCCCGGTAAGGGAGAAGTCTCCGGCAAGGGAGGGATCTCCGGCAAGGGAGAAGTCTCCGACAAGGGAGGGTTCTCCGGCGAGAGACAACGCCAGTGGTCCCCCGACGGCGGAGACCACGACTGCAGAACCTACTGCAGGTACTCCTCTTGCTTCAAAACTTCCCTTGGGTTCTTCTCTTGATCTTCTTGAGTTTTTGCTGGATTTTGCTTGACTCTTCCCCCTTTTCCGGTCGTCAGATCCACCCGCTGCGGAGCAGATGGAAACCGAGGTCGCCGCTGACGAGGCAACCGGTGGTGGCGATGCCGCCGGCGCAGAGGCCGCCAAGGCAGACGCCGCAGCAACTGGCGAGGGGTCCGGCGATCGCACTGACGACCCTGAGGCCGCAGGAGCGCCAGGCGCTACACCGACCGCCGATCCGTCCGCCGCTGCCGCAGCGCCAGGCTCCGGAGAGCCCCAGCCAGGTGTCTACCTGAAGGCCGGCGACGACGTCTTCATCAATCTTCCTTGGGCATCAAGCTCTAGAGCGCCGGTCGAGGGGGAGGTCTTCGACAGAGAAGTGCTCGCCTCCGCGGGGCTGAAGCTGGTCGACGCGCCAAGCAGCAGCAGCAACGAGCCCGAAGAAGAGCGGCTACTGCGCAGGTTGATGTCGCTCTACCGCACGCGACAAGCCAAGCTGGAGTCCCGTGAGGCGCTTGTCGCGAAGGCGGGGGCAGACATTGAAAAGCGCGCGGAAGGGCTCGGGGGTTTCCACCGGGAAGCCCTCCGATCCCTGGCGGAGGAGCGTGAGCGGCTCGTTGAAGCGTAGAAGGCCTTTCTCCTCGAGAAGGCCGACGCCGAAGAGCGCCAGTGACTTGCCGTTGTGAAGCTAGCCGCGGAGGAGGGCGAGCTGGCGCAGCGGAAGGTCAATCTTGACGCCCACGAGGAGGAGCTTGCCTCGCGCGAGGAGAAGCTTGGCGGAGCCCTCAAGCAAGCGGAGGACGCTGCCGCCGCCGCTGAGGCCGCCAAGGAGGAGTTGAAGACGAAGGTGGCGTGGCTGGAGGCCGATCTCTCCGAGAAGGGCAAGGAGCTCAGCGCTGCCAAGGTCTCCAACGTGGATCTTGAGTTGAAGCTAACCACTTTGACCAAGACTCTGGACAGCGCCAAGAGGCGGGAGGCGGCCTTGAAGGAGGAAATCAAGGCCGACAAGGCGCTGCTGGAGAGCGCTGCCACCGCCCAGAACGCCTTCAGGGAGACCGTGACACACTGGACGGAGAGCCTTGTGAACGCCGTCAAGGACATCGACAAGGAGCTGGCGCAACTGGGGATAGAGGATCTCGGGTATTCCACCGACGACAACCTCCAACCTAGCGCCAAGCTCGTCCTGTTCTTCAAGGGTGTGGCGACGGCCCTTCAGCGACTCCGAGAGAGGATCCCCAAGCAACTAGCTGACGAGTCGCGCGAGATCTGCGCAGGAGCCCTCGAGAAAGTGTTGATGAAGGTGGCCTTCTGCAATCCGGGCCTCCGCCTCACCAACATCCTCAGGTCCTTGCCGCCAGAAGCTGATCTGGAGGAGCTCAAGGCCCTTGTCGCACCCATTGTGGACAAGGTGAGCGGGATCAAGCGGGTCGAAGGCGATCGCGCAGATTAGGCCGCTCATTTCTTCTTTTCTTGTCGCTGCCCATCATGTCATGAAAACAATTTATCAGAGCTGCGACGAGCTATTTCTGTAATATAACTTTATTCTGGGTATTATTTGCAATGTTACTCCCTTTACTTGACTCTTTGCTTTGTATGTTTTTGCCCTACGCTTTTAGGGAACTTGCCGGTGCAGGCATCTGAGCCGCGAGCGCTGAGTGCGGAACGTCAGCAGCCTGCTGGCGGTGCCGCTACCGGCAAGAAACCTTGTCACGACTAGTTGCAGCTCGCTTAAATTGCTGAGCGGACTCGAAACAAAGTAAGGGCGCTAGCGGCTCACTTAAGTTGTTGAGCGGACTCGAAACAAAGAAAGGGCGCTGGCAGCTCACTTAAGTTGTTGAACCGACTCGAAGCAAGGTAAGGGCGCAACTAGCTACGAGTTGGTTCCTCCGCGCACAGGTTTTCCATACAAAGCACGGTCGTTCAAGGGAGATAACTCAAAATTTAAAAAATTTGATTGCTCAAACTTTGGCAACTTATCTTTTCTGTTGTTTGCTTCCCGGCAAGGTGAAATTCTTGAACGACGCCTGGTCCATATCCTTATCTTCTCCTTTCCCCCCCGGCAAACTTGTGGGCGAGGGAACCTTCCTTTCCTTGCGAAAAAGAAAGAAGAGAAAATACAGATATGGAGCCTTACGGCTCGTTATCGCTTACCATGGAGTAGGTGTATGCACGGGATCTGCGCCCGGCTTTGTACAAAGGATTACATGCAACAGTGGCAAGACTTGTACAAAAGGGTGGTTGCCGGACAGGGTCCGACAACCGCACCTTACGGGTAAAACTTACGAAGATGCTCGATGTTCCGGGAGTTGCTCACTGGTACGCCATCTTCGGTCTCAAGGTGGACAGCGCCAGGCCTTGTGACTCGTTTCACCCGGTAAGGGCCTTCCCACTTTGGCGTCAACTTGTTGGAATTCTTGGTGAACTGAACGCGCCGAAGAACAAGGTCGCCTTCCTCGAGACTCCTGGCATTGACTCTGCGGCTATGGTAGCGGCGCAGAGCTTGCTGGTGGCGAGCAGCTCGCACAGCAGCCTGGAGACGGTCTTCCTCAAGGAGCAGCGCGTCGTCTTGCCGCAGCTGCTCTTGCTCGAGCTCATCATAAGCGAGCACTCGAGGTGACCCATATACGAGTTCCATGGGGATAACTGCCTCTGCTCCATAGACTAGAGCAAAAGGTGTCTGTCCAGTGGCTCGATTTGGCGTCGTTCTGATCGACCAAAGAACCACCGGCAGCGGGTGGCGGTGGCAAACGGTGCGAGGAACGGGATATGCTCGGACTTCTAACTACGTTAGAAGGAGCAGTATCTCGTCCAGGCAATCGTGTCTCGCTCGCGCCAGCAGGTTGACGTGCATGGTGGTCCTGAGCGCTCCGAGATCCACCAGCCCGATCTTGATCTAGCGAACGCATGGTACTGTGAGGTACCATGACGCTGTCGGTCCCGCGCCTCCTGAGATGGGCGCGGTGCATGCACGGACGCCGCGGTCTTGGAGTGCGCCCGGTCATTTGGGAGCCGGCTACGCTGCCGATGGGCAGCGCAGCCTTGTCCTGGGACCTGGCAGCACCGTGAGTTCCCTCGTCGACACGTGTCCTTCCGCCGGTGCCTGCCCCACCAACCGTTTGCTCCGGCGGTGGCTGGCTCGGCGCGGACGGAGCAGCTGCCTCCGAAACTTTCTTCTTCGGCGGCATGTTGATGAAGATGATGAAGATCTAGCTCGCGAGAACGCCGGATCTGGTTCACACAACTTCGACGCCCCCTACCTGGCGCGCCAGAGATGCCGGGGTTGCTGATCCACGGGCACCTATGGGACCGGCGGACCGGGTCCGTTTCGGTTCGGCGGGGGCGGAGGTCGCGCAAAGAGCAGATCGAGGCGAAGCACGCGAGCGATTTACCCAGGTTCGGGCCGCACGGATGTGTAAAACCCTACTCCTGCTTTGTGGTTTGTAAAACCCTACAGTGCACACCGGCGGCTAGCAAGACCGAGCGTGAGAGTTGGAACTGGCTAACCCCCTCCCCCGTTGCACACGGGCCTCCTTTTATATGCTCAAGGGGTTACCCACAGGTGGCAACGGAGGTAAAGGGCAAAAATGGAAAGGTGATGTGGTAGGTACAGCTACCTGTCACAGTGTATCATACCTAACCCTGGCGGCAGGGGACAAGGGCGTTAATTGCCCGTCTGTGTCACCTAAACAGTACCGAAAGGGACCGCTAGGGACGCCACCGTTTGCCACGATGGTTATCTTGTCAGCGCCTGCTTGCCACCTCGCACCCCTAGCTGCACGGCCTCCTGCCACGTGTGCTTGGGAGGGTCCTAGAGCGACACGTTGGCAGGTGTGCTGGAGCGCGGGCACGAAGTGGGGGTTTCCCGCGGCAAGGAGCGTCTTGTCGTGTTCGGGAGCTTGTCGCTCACCGGGCCTTGCCGGGATGCGTGGCGCGTCGCGGCAAGTTTTCTTGGTATGCCTTGGTTGGCCTTCCCGGCAAGCTCCTCTTGCCGGGGTCTTGTCTTCTTCTCGGCCAGCTCCTCTTGCCGGGGCCTTGGTTTGAGTACTTTGTTCTTGAATGGTCTTGAAAGTAGCCGCTGAGGGTCTTGGCGGTCACCCGGCAAGCCTTGCCGCAGGAGGCTGCGACTGCCCGTGCACAAGTTCGGGATACTAGGGTACCCCTACTCGAGTACACCGACAGCCGCGCCCCCACCCTTGGAAGTCTGAATTGGACAAGGAGGGGGCGGCGCCCCCTCTTTCCTCCCTCTCTCCCTCTCCTTCCTTCCCCGTTCCCCCTTCCTAGTTGGAATAGGAAAAGGGGAGTCCTACTCCTACTAGGAGGACTCCCCCTCTCCTTGGCGTGCCCAAGGCCAGCCGGCCTTCTCCATTGCTCCTTTATATACGAGGGCAGGGGCACCCTAAAACACACAAGTTGATTATTTCCAGCCGTGTGCGGTGCCCCCTCCACCATAATCCACGTCGGTCATATCATAGTGGTGCTTTGGCGAAGCCCTGTTCCGGTAGCATCATCATCACCGTCATCACGCCGTCGTGCTGACGAAGCTCTCCCTCGAAGCTCTACTAGATTGTGAGTTCGTGGGACGTCATCGAGTTGAACGTGTGCAGATCACGGAGGTGTTGTACCTTTGGTGCTAGGATCGCTCGATCGTGAAGACGTACGACTACATCAACCGCATTGTCATAATGCTTCTGCTTACGGTCTATGAGGGTACATAGACAACACGCTTCCCTATCATTGCTATGCATCACCATGATCTTGCGAGTGCGTAGGAAATTTTTTGAAATTACTGCATTCCCCAACAGTGGCATCCGAGCCAGGTCTATGCGTAGATGGTATATGCACGAGCATAACACAAAAGAGTAGTGGGCGTGGGTATATACATATTTCTTGCCGTCTCTAGTTGATTCTTGATTAAGCAGTATTGTTGGATGAAGCGGCTCAGACCGACATTACGCGTACGCTTACGTGAGACTGGTTCTACCGATGTGCTTCACACACAGGTGGCTAGTGGGTGTCTGTTTATCCAACTTTAGTTGAATCGGATTCAATAAACAGGGTTCTTTCTGAAGATCAAAAAGCGATCACTATTCTACATTGTGGTTTTTGTTGCGTAGGTAAGAACTGTTCTTGCTCAGCCCATAGCAGCCACGTAAAACTTGAACAACAAAGTAGAGGACGTCTAACTTGTTTTTGCAGGGCATGTTGTGATGTGATATGGTCAAGACATGATGCTAAATTTTATTGTATGAGATGATCATGTTTTGTAACACAGTTATCGGCAACTGGCAGGAGCCATATGGTTGTCGCTTTATTGTATGAAATGCAATCGCCATGTAATTGCTTTACTTAATCACTAAGCGGTAGCGATAGTCGTAGAAGGAATAGTTGGCGAGACGACAACAATGCTTCAATGGAGATCAAGGTGTCAAGCCGGTGATGATGGTGATCATGACGGTGCTTTGGAGATGGAGATCAAAGGCACAAGATGATGATGGCCATATCATATCACTTATATTGATTGCATGTGATGTTTATCCTTTATGCATCTTATTTTGCTTAGTTTGACGGTAGCATTATAAGATGATCTCTCACTAAATTTCAAGGTATAAGTGTTCTCACTGAGTATGCACCATTTCTACAGTTCGTCGTGCCGAGACACCACGTGATGATCGGGTGTGATAAGCCAGTTTTGCACAACGGGTGCAACGGGTGCAAGCCAGTTTTGCACACGCAGAATACTCGGGTTAAACTTGACGAGCCTAGCACATGCACATATGGCCTCGGAACACTGAGACCGAAAGGTCGAGTGTGAATCATATAGTAGACATGATCAACATAGTGATGTTCACCATTGAAAACTGCTCCATCTCACGTGATGATCGGACATGGTTTAGTTGATATGGATCATGTGATCACTTAAATGATTAGAGGGATGTCTATCTAAGTGGGAGTTCTTAAGTAATTTGATTAATTGAACTTTAATTTATCATGAACTTAGTACCTGATAGTACTTTGCATGTCTATGTTGTCATAGATAGATGGCCCGTGTTGTTGTTCCGTTGAATTTTAATGCGTTCCTAGAGAAAGCTAAGTTGAAAGATGATGGTAGCAACTACACGGACTGAGTCCGTAACTTGAGGATTATCCTCATTGCCGCACAGAAGAATTACGTCCTGGAAGCACCGCTAGGTGACAAACCCGCTGCAGGGGCAATGCCAGATGTTGTGAACACCTGGCAGGGCAAAGCTGATGACTACTCGATAGTTCAGTGTGCAATGCTTTACAGCTCAGAACCGGGACTTCAATGACATTTTGAATGTCATGGAGCATATGAGATGTTCCAGGCTTGAGAGATATGAAGTCTCCAATAAGTTCTACAGCTTCAAGATGGAGGAGAATAGTTCTGTCAGTGAACATATACTCAGAATGTATGGGTACCACAACCACTTGACTCAATTGGGAGTTAATCTTCCTGATGATAGTGTCATTGACAGAGTTCTTCAATCACTGCCACCAAGCTACAAGAGCTTCGTGATGAACTATAATATGCAAGGGATGGATAAGACGATTCCTGAGCTCTTCGCAATGCTAAAGGCTGCAGAGGTAGAAATAAAGAAGGAGCATCAATTGTTGATGGTCAACAAGACCACCAGTTTCAAGGAAAAGGGTAAAGGGAAGAAGGGGAACTTCAACAAGAACAGCAAGCCAGTTGCTGCTCAAGTGAAGAAACCCAAGTCTGGACCTAAGCCTGAGACTGAGTGCTTCTACTAAAAAGGAACTGGTCACTAGAAGCGGAACTGCCCCAAGTATTTGGCGGAGAAGAAGGATGGCAAAGTGAAAGGTATATTTGATATACATGTTATTGATGTGTACCTTACTAATGCTCACAATAGTGCCTGGGTATTTGATACTAGTTCAGTTGCTAACATTTGCAACTCGAAACAGGGGCAATAGATTAAGCGAAAATTGGCCAAGGACAAGGTGACGATGTGCGTGAGAAATGGTTCCAAAGTCGATGTGATCGCCGTCGGCACGCTTCCTCTACATCTACCTTCGGGATTAGTTTTAGACCTAAATAATTGTTATTTGGTGCCAGCGTTGAGCATGAACATTATATCTGGATCTTGTTTGATGCAAGACGATTATTCATTTAAATCAGAGAATAATGGTTGTTCTATTTATATGAGTAATCTCTTTTATGGTCATGCACCCTTGATGAGTGGTCTCTTTTTACTAAATCTTGATAGTAGTGATACACATGTTCATAGTATTGAAGCCAAAAGATGCATAATTGATAATGATAGTGCAACTTATTTGTGGCACTGTCGCTTAGGTCATATTGGTGTAAAGCGCACGAAGAAACTCCATTCTGATGGACTTCTGGAATCACTTGATTATGAATCACTTGGTACTTGCAAACCATGCCTCATGGGCAAGATGACTAAAGCTCCGTTCTCTGGAACAATGGAGCGAGCAACAGAGTTATGGGAAATCATACATACTAATGTATGTGGTCCAATGAACATTGAAGCTCGCGGCGGATATCATTATTTTCTCACATTCACAGATGATTGAGCGGATATGGGTATATCTACTTAATGAAACATAAGTCTGAAACATTTGAAAAGTTCAAACAATTTCAGAGTGAAGTGGAAAATCATCGTAACAAGAAAATTAAGTTTCTACGATCTGATCGTGGAGGAGAATATTTGAGTTATGAGTTTGGACTACATTTGAATCAATGTGGAATAGTTTCGCAACTCAGGCCACCTGGAATACCACAACGTAATGGTGTGTCCGAACGTCGTAACCGCACTTTATTAGATATGGTGCGATCTATGATGTCTCTCACTGATTTACCACTATCGTTTTGGGGTTATGCTTTAGAGATGGCTGCATTCACGTTAAATAGGGCACCATCTAAATCCATCGAGACAACACCTTATGAACTGTGGTTTGGCAAGAAACCCAAGTTGTCCTTTCTTAAAGTTTGGGGCTATGATGCTTATGTGAAAAAGCTTCAACCTGATAAGCTCGAACCCAAATCGGAGAAATGTGTCTGCATAGGATACCCAAAGGAGACTATTGGGTACACCTTTTATCACAGATCTGAAGGCAAGATATTCGTTGCTAAGAATGGATCCTTTCTAGAGAAGGAGTTTCTCTCGAAAGAAGTGAGTGGGAGGAAAGTAGAACTTGATGAGGTAATTGTACCTTCTCCCTGATTGGAAAGTAGTTCATCACTGAAATCAATTCCAGTGATTCCTACACCAGCAAGTGAGGAAGCTAATGATGATGATCATGAAACTTCTGATCAAGTTACTACCGAACCTCGTAGGTCAACCAGAGTAAGATCCGCACTAGAGTGCTACGGCAATCCTGTTCTAGAAGTCATGTTACTTGACCATGACGAACCTACGAACTATGAGGAAGCGATAATGAGCCCAGATTCCGCAAAATGGCTTGAGGCCATGAAATCTAAGATGGGATCCATGTATGAGAACAAAGTATGGACTTTGGTTGACTTTCCCGATGATAGGCATGCCATAGAGAATAAATGGATCTTCAAGAAGAAGACTGACGCTCACGGTAATGTTACTATCTAGAAAGCTCGACTTGTTGCGAAAGGTTTTCGACGAGTTCAAGGAGTTGACTACGATGAGACCTTCTCACCCGTAGCGATGCTTAAGTCCGTCCGAATCATGTTAGCAATTGCCGCATTTTATGATTATGAAATTTGGCAAATGGATGTCAAAACTGCATTCCTTAATGGATATCGTAAAGAAGAGTTGTATGTGATGCAACCAGAAGGTTTTGTCGATCCAAAAGGTGCTGACAAAGTGTGCAAGCTCAAGTGATCCATTTATCGACTGGTGCAAGCCTGTCAGAGTTGGAATATACACTTTGATAGTGTGATCAAATCATATGGTTTTATACAGACTTTTGGAGAAGCCTGTATTTACAAGAAAGTGAGTGGGAGCTCCGTAGCATTTCTGATATTATATGTAGATGACATATTGTTGATCGGATATGATACTGAATTTCTGAATAGCATAAAAGGATACTTGAATAATAATTTTTCAATGAAATACCTCGGTGAAGCTGCTTATATATCGGGCATCAATATCTATAGAGATAGATCAAGATGCTTTATTGGACTTTCACAAAGCACATACCTTGGTAAAGTTTTGAAGAAGTTCAAAATGGATCAGGCAAAGAACAGGTTCTTGCCTGTGTTACAAGGTGTGAAGTTGAGTCAGACTCAATGCCCGACCACTTCAGAAGATAGAGAAAAAATGAAAGGTGTTCCCTGTGCTTCAGCCATAGGCTCTATCATGTATGCAATGCTGTGTACCAGACCTGATGTGTGCCTTGCTATCAGTTTAGCAGGGAGGTACCATAGTAATCGAGGAGTGGATCACTGGACAACGGTCAAGAATATCCTGAAATACCTGAAAAGGACTAACGATATGTTTCTCGTATATGGAGGTGACAAAGAGCTCGTCGTAAACGGTTACGTTGATGCAAGCTTTGACACTGATCCGGATGACTCTAAGTCACAAACCGGAATGTATTTTTATTAAAGGGTGGAGCTGTCAGTTGGTGCAGTTCCAAGCAGAGCATCGTGGCGGGATCTGCGTGTGAAGCGGAATACATAGCTGCTTCGGAAGCAGCAAATGAAGGAGTCTGGATGATGGAGTTCATATCCGATCTAGGTGTCATACCTAGTGCATCGGGTGCAATGAAAATCTGTTGTGACAATACTAGTTCAATTGCCTTGGCAAAGGAATACAGATTTCACAAGAGAACCAAGCACATCAAGAGACGCTTCAATTCCATCCGCGATCAAGTCAATGAGGGAGACATAGAGATTTGCAAGATACATATGGATCTGAATGTTGCAGACCCGTTGACTAAGCCTCTCTCACGAGCAAAACATGATCAGCACCAAGACTCCATGGTTGTTAGAATCATTACAATATAATCTAGATTATTGACTCTAGTGCAAGTGGGAGACTGAAGGAAATATGCCCTAGAGGCAATAATAAAGTTGGTATTTATATTTCCTTATATCATGATAAATGTTTATTATTCATGCTAGAATTGTATTAACCGGAAAGTTAGTACATGTGTGAATACATAGACAAACAGAGTGTCACTAGTTAGCCTCTACTTGACTAGCTCATTGAATCAATGATGGTTATGTTTCCTAACCATAGACATGAGTTGTCATTTGATTAATGGGATCACATCATTAGAGAATGATGTGATTGAAGTGACCCATCCGTTAGCTTAGCACGATGATCATTTAGTTTGTTGCTATTGCTTTCTCCATAACTTATACATGTTCCTATGACTATGAGATCATGCAACTCCTGAATATCGGAGGAACACTTTGTGTGCTACCAAATGTCACAACGTAACTGGGTGATTATAAAGGTGCTCTGCAGGTGTCTTCGATGGTGTTTGATGAGTTGGCATAGACGGAGATTAGGATTTGTCACTCCAATTGTTGGAGAGGTATCTCTGGGCCCTCTTGGTAATGCACATCGCTATAAGCCTTGCAAGCAATGTGACTAATGAGTTAGTTGCGGGATGATGCATTACGAACGAGTAAAGAGACTTGCCAGTAACGAGATTGAACTAGGTATTGAGATACCGACGATTGAATCTAGGGGAAGTAACATACCGATGACAAAGGGAACCACATATGTTGCCAGTTTGACCGATAAAGATCTTCGTAGATTATGTAGGAGCCAATATGAGCATCTAGGTTCCGCTATTGGTTATTGACCGGAGACATGTCTATGTCATGTCTACATAGTTCTCGAACCCGTAGGGTCCGCACGCTTAACATTTGGTGACGATCGGTATTACAATTTTATGTGTTTTGATATACCGAAGATAGTTCGGTGTCCCGGATATGATCACAGCCCCGATGAGGAGTCTCGAAACGGTAGAGACATAAAGATTGATATATTGGACGACTATATTCGGACACCGGATGAGTTCCGGGGGTCACCGGATATTTATTGGAGTGCCGGAGGGGTTATCGAAACCCCCGGGGGAAATAATGGGCCAACATGGGCCTTGTGGGAGAGAGAGAGAGAGAGAGGAGAGGGCCTAGGGCTGGCCGCGCCCCCACCATTGGGAGTCCGAATTTGGAAAGGAGAGGGGCGGTGCCCCCTCTTTCCTCCCTCTCTCCCTCTCCTTCCTTCCCCCTCCCCCCTTCCGAGTTGGAATAGGAGAAGGGGAGTCCTACTCCTACTAGGAGGAGGACTCCCCCTCTCCTTGGTGCGCACAGGGCCGGCCAGCCTTCCCCCTTGCTCCTTTATATACAGGGGCAAGGGGAACCCTAGAACACACAAGTTTATTGTTTCGAGCCGTGTGCGGTGCCCCCTCCACCATAATCCACCTTGGTCATATCATAGCGGTGCTTTGGCGAAGCCCTATTCCAGTAGCATCATCATCACCATCATCACGCCTTCGTGATGACGAACCTCTCCCTCGAAGCTCTACTGGATCGTGAGTTCGTGGGACGTCACCGAGCCGAACGTGTGCAGATCGCAGAGGTGCCGTACCTTCGGTGCTAGGATCGGTCAATCGTGAAGACGTACGACTACATCAACAACGTTGTCAAAACACTTCTGCTTATGGTCTACGATGGTACATAGACAACACTCTTCCCTCTTGTTGCTATGCATCACCATGATCTTGCGTGTGTGTAGGAAAATTTTCGAAATTACTGCGTTCCCCAACAATCCCTTCTTTGAGTATAATTGACATGAAGGCTGGGCCACACAATACATGTATGTGTCCATATTTACCTTTGCTAAGCTGCCTCATCTTCTGCATAATTTGGTCATCCTTTTTTCGTCAAGTATATTTTTGACCAACTTTTCATCAACTTGCATTATTGTAACCTCATCCACGATACCCCTATTTGCACCCCTTTGTCGACGACTGCCGCGGGCGTCTGCAACACCTTTTTAATGACCGGTGTATTCACCATGACCTATGTACTAGCCATGTTTGTGGTAGGGTATGCCGCATCAAGAAATCGTGATAGTTAATGGGAATCCCATGTATGATGTTGAATAGCATATTCTTCATGATGCCAACAACTTCTTCTTCTTCTGAGTTGTGGCCTTTGATTGGACCGAGAATTTTGGTAAGAATGTCATAGATGGTCCTTGGCACACAGAGCAATTCTTTCACTAGGAATGTGGTTCTTGGAGCTAGGCCTGGCCGCAAAGGCTTCATGAGCACTTGCATCAGATGATTTGAAAAGTTCTGGTTCTTCATACATGAGCCTTGAGCCTTCAACATGAGGACTATCGTACGGCATGAAGTAATTCAGAGGCCGGAGCTTTGTAGTGAGTGTTCTCAGCCATCCAGTCAAGCACCCATAAATTGACATCCGCCACATTTCCAGTGAGGTGTAGAGTGGCATAGAATTGAAGAATTAGCTCTTCATTCCAATCGTAGATGTCAGGACAGAAATTCAGGAGCCCATCTTCGTGAAGAACATTGAGAACTGGTTGAAAGCATGGGATGAACTGCATATCCACATGAGGAATTTGATGGTGCTGAAATACCTGGTCCTTATCAGAGAGCATCAATACATAGAAGTTCATCTGACTTGTAGTCCAGAATCGCTTGCGTTGAAGTCTTGGTGAGTCATATGGATTGAAGTCAGTGAAGAAATGAAGCTCGACAAAGAAATCATCAGCCTTGAATTTTGGTCTCTTTGAATGAGGATTACGTGGCTTGGGTTGAAGATTTACAGTTGATGGTCTCACAGCCTCTTGTGTTACAATCTTTGGTGCTGCTGACTGGGGAATTGAAGCTTCAGGTTCTTCAATAGTAGTCTGGGTCTCCATTTCCTCAACTATTGCAGCTGGAATTTCTATAGGAATGGAAAGGAGTGAAGCTTGATGTCCTTCAGACCATGTTAGCATTTCTTCATTTTGTACATGGGACTAAGGAACTGGATGGAAAGGTGTGGCCAATGGTATTGTGGTGAAGATTTTCCCAATACTCATCATTCAGCACAGGTGTAGTTGAGCCAATATCCACATCTTCTTCAATTTCTTAAACGCCCGTCTCTTCAGTTGTGAACTGAGGCACAAGCGATGATACCAGTGGGGTGGAAGAGATGTCTTCCACATCAATTTCTTCATCCAACCGTTCTGAAGAAGAAGCAGAAGGATTCTCTTCATCAGTGTCATCTGGAATGACATATTCTTCACCCAATGGGACACGTTCCTTTGATGGTACCATTGAAATTGGAACAACATCAATTGGATCTGTGAAAGAGCTCGACAGAGTCCTCACTTTCCTGGGAGCTAAGGACTCTGCAAAGGTTGATGCTTTCCTCTTCCTTGCGGCTTCCTTCTCTGCGGCCTTTGTTTTCTTCACTTCTGATGCAGAATGAAGTGTGGTTTTATTCACCTTTGAAAATTTTGTAGGAGGGGCAGAAGAAGTTGGTGCAGATTTTTCAGGCACGACTGATGCAGTCGTCCTGGCATGTTCATTTTCTTCAGGCATAGCATATTCTTCAGCTGGCCTCGGTTGTTCTTCAGGTGCAACACTGATGGTTGCCCTGGCATGTTCATTAGGAGCTGGTATTTCTTCAGCAGCCCTAGTATTCTCAGTTTCTTCAGCAGCCTGATTTTCATCAGCTGCGCTTTCAGTTTCTTCGGTTTGCTGAGCAGATACATCAGCCTGAGGAATTTGTTGAGATGTTGTTGCAACGTCTGCCTTGAGGTTCTTTGCCATTTTGACAAATCTGACTTTGACACCTAGCCACTGAGATCTCTAATCTCCCTCTGAATAGTTACAAGTCCTTGAAGAGCCAGTGTAAGAACGTTGTTCCTTAGAAATCTCTCCTTCTTGTACTGGGCCTTCTAAAACTTTCATTTTTCCTCACCAATGAAGGCGGTCAGCATATGACTTTGACCAGGAGTGAGGTTAAATTCAGGAAGTGGAATGTTGGGATCTTTGTGACATATGTCAATAAAATCTAGGATTTTCCTTGGCTCTAGCATAAGAGGCATAGAGCTGCCTTTGACTCTTAAAGCCCTTTCCAGTCTATCCTGCATGATTTCAGTTAATTCTTCATCATCAGCTTCATCATCGTAATCAGACAGAACATGGAATGCCACTTGTTTCTTATGAGGACTTGGCCTCGTTCCACGTCCAGCAGTGGCTTTAACCTTCAGCAAGGTTGGACCTGTTGAGGACTGTGGAGGAGCTGAGGAAGATGCAGAAGCTCCAGAAGCAATGGAAAAGCCTGCAATCTATTGACATGTTGCAAGGTGCAGAGGTGTTGAGGACTTTTTGGCAGCAGCTATGGATTTTGTGGCAACAGAGGGGATTGGCATAGCGCTTGAAGAAGTTGCATGAGGACTTTGCCTTAGGATTTTGCCTTGAGGGCTCTGACATTGAAGAACTTGGTCATGAGGGCATTGTTGTTGTGGAACCCGGCTTCATAGCAGATTTCTTCGACATAGCCTTCTTAGCCTTACTGGCGGAGGCCTCAATAGAAACAACAGAATCCTCATTGAATTTCGTCACTACTTCTTTAGCGATTTTAGCCAATTTGGCTTGGCGCTTGGCCCATTCCTTTGGAAAGTCCTCACCGCGCCTGACACTAGTGGGATCACCTACTTGGCCAGCAGCCAACGGAGGTCTTGGACATGGAGGGTTTATGGCGAATTTCTTCATGTTCTTCGGAGTAACATAGCGATATTCCCTCCATTCCTTAGCCCATCTCCTCTCAATTCTCAAGACGCGCACTTTGCAGTGATTCTTGTTCTCTTTGCCATGAGTTGCTTCATCAGGTGTGCAATATTCATCATAGATATACTCATGGATTTCAAACGCAGTGTTTGTCTCTGGCCTCTTGCCTCCCTTCTGGGGTCTCTTCCCATCTGCCATTTTCCTCACTTGAGGACTTTGAACTTTGGATGTTTACGAGGAAGTATGCAACTTATCTTCGAGGTATGTTGCAAATGAGTTAAGTTGAAGAGAACCTAGTGATTTGGTAGCAGACATTTTTGTACCTATGAACAGAGTATAGGTGCGAAGAATTGGGAGAGGTCATATGCGTTCTTAGAATTTTTTTCAAAAGAATTGGGTTTGAGCAATTTGACCATAGGTGTCTTGAGGAATTTTACTAAGCATTCTTGACTTAGGTTCCAGAGTTGTGTAGATTTGAAAATCCACCCAATTGAGGAATATTGAAGAAAAAATAGCTTAGAGAAACAAATCAAGGAACAGAAGTATTCAGGAATTTAAGGAGTGGGAAGTTGAAGAATAAACACCTTTTGAGGATTTTCTGGAAAACATCAGAATAAAAGTAGGGCAGTAAACTTAGATTTTAATTACGCTTGATCAAGAACATGACGAACTGGGAGTGGAGTCGGAGAAGTTCGTCCATTCAGATCTCCCATGCCCTAACTTGGCGGAGGGAGACAACTACGGCGGCAGTGTAGTGAAGATTTCCACAGCCGATGCGAGTACGACGGCAACGAGGTCGAGGCAGTGAAGCTCTTCCTCACTGGTGACGATGGAGAGTAGTAGCAGTGCTAGGTTTGAGAGCTCGAGCGGGATGGATGTCGAGCAGTGTAAATCAGGTCCTAGGAAGGGAAAGGGTATTTATAGCCGCAGTGAAAAACTGCTCATCCAAAGATTTTGGATGAACATGCCCCTGACCCTTACTATTCTAACGACATGTGTCACCCACATACAGAGAGGCAGATATCATGGGGGATTGTGGGTGAGTTGTTTAATCCATCGTGGGAAGCAGAACAATTTGAGCGACAACAACCAAAAATTCAGATATGAAAACTTTAGCGGTTCGTTCGCAAATTCTTCAACTGACAAGGAGACAGTGAAGATTTTGAATGGGTTTCAAATAGAACTCACATGAAGAATTTGTGAATAGACTAGGTTGAGTTTAGCAGAGAGGGGGAACGGCTCCGATTACATTCACTTAGAAGAAAATCATCTTGAGGAAATAGCAATAAGTGAATGTTGTTGAGGACATTGAAAACTCATATATATATATAGTCAATGAAAAAACATCATTCAAAAAGTTGAAGACTTTGCAATGTGACGAATTTGAAAATTGAATAATTTGCAAAATGAAGAAAAAACTAAAATTTGAGGATTTTCAACTTTGGTTGGTGGCGTGACCCACCCTATATGAATGATGATTTCAGACACTGCGTACAATTGTCGTAGGCCTCTGAGAATCAAATTCTTCATTAATTCCTTCACATTTAGAGCGTTAGTCTCCATTGATTGAAGAAAAACGTTACTTCGTGTGTTGCACATCTAAGTCATCAATTTTGCATAAGTGTTAGGATGTGTGCCCTTTCAAAGAACATTGAAAGATTATAAAATATTTTTCTCACACCGCAACTTGCTAAATCTCTTCTCATCCAAATGCTTTGTGAAGATAACCGCTAGTTGTTCTTCAGTCTTCACGTGGTCGATCGAGATATCGCCCTTCAACACATGATCATGAAGAAAATGATGACGAATCTGGATGTGCTTTGTCTTCGAGTGCTAAACTAGGTTGTGAGAAATCTTGATGGCACTCTCATTGTCACAGTAGAGAGGCAAGTTCTTTATGTTGATGCCATAGTTGTCGGTGTTGTGGGAACGGGGGTCCCCAGACTTGCCTGCCTGCGGCCCGCGGCGTGGCTCCACCAGCGGCCTTGTACGGCCCATCTTCACCAGCAAACACTCAAGACCCTCGCGAGGGGCCAAGCCTCTTGACGGGGACGATGCAAGACCTCCTCAGGGGAGGCCACACCAGGCTGGCTTGCAAGGGGCGGAGAGATCAAGGCAAGAGACACCTCGTAAGGTTTTTGTGACGCAAGCCATGACGACTGGAGCCGGCGCGCAGTGTCCTCGTTTCCTCTTTGGTGCTAAAGGGACAAGCGCAGGTGAGGAGTCCCGAGGCATCAGGCAAAGGTTTCCATATCGGTGCAACAAGACCAAGACCAGCAAGACAACAAGATGGAGGTCACCATGGAGCCCAAGATGGCATCACCACCAGAGCCTTTGGCAGGCGAAGACTACTTTTGTCAGGATAGCTTGTACTAGTTGTCTCCCTTCAAATTTGGCCATTGTGGGATCCCTTCCCGCTCAATATTTGGGAAGAGGACCAGGGCCTCTATAAGTAGGACTAGCCACCACCATAGGAGGGGTCGAATCAGAGAGAGAGAGAGCATCAACTCAGCAAGCACAAGAACACCTCACCTCGCGAGGCTATTCTTCCCTTGTAACTGTTCATCCTCAGCCCAAGAGGCAATCCACCACACCACACCGAAGTAGGGTATTACACCACAATGGTGGCCCAAACGAGTATAAATCTTGTGTCTCGTGTTCTTTGGGTTCGTCGAGCTAGGCCGTGAGATCGTAGAGTGTGCGAGCTAAAGAGGGAGAGAGATCTTTGTGCGCACCCCAGTGTTCGAACCTGGAAGGTTTTGCCGGAAACCGAAATCCGACATTTGGCGCGCCAGGTAGGGGTGCACTTAAGCTTTCCTCTTCGTCGATCTGCGCTTCGCCACTCCACCAAGTTCATGGCCGACACTTGCCGGGCCCGCGCTGATCGCTCTCGCCACCCGTGTCGCTCAGACAGTCCCTGTCGGCGGACCTCCCCGTCGTTCTCCGTCACCCGCCGCCAACGCCGCCACCGGCCCGGCGGCAAACGAGCAGCACGCCGATTCACTGCACCCCTCTGTGCGGCGAGACGGTAGCACCGCCACCCCATCACTGACTCCGGCCATCTCATCGTCTCACGCTCGTCGCGCCCCCACGGACTCGCAGGCCGCGCTGCTCATGGCACGTGAGCTCCTGCGCTACCGCCCGGTCGATGACCTCTATGAGTACTGGTTGGACCGCATCGCCAATTATATCAGGGCCGCGGGGGGCTCTCCTACACCATCCCTCTCGCTTCCTCGCCCGCCCCCGGCTACGGGCGATGTGGCTCACGGAGTGCCTCTGCCCCCTCAACACCAAGATGGCGCCCTCACACCGAGGCGCGTGGCTCATGGAGCGCCCCAGCCTCCCTCGCGTCAAGACGGCGTCCTTGCTCCAAGATGTGTGGCCCAGCCGCGTGATCCACCGCGCCATGTGCCCGCGCACAAAGAAAGAAGTTGCCAGGAGGTTCCCCGTCCGCAAGAAAATGCTCCACCGCTTCCAGCACCACCACGTCAGGATCGCTTGCTGCGGCACGGCCATGTGCCACTTGCCGTGGCGGTGCAGGGACCCCAAGGTCAAGCTCTGCCTCCACGACGCGCCCTGGTGGCCATGGCGGGCTGCCGCGCCTTCACTCTTGAGCTTCGTATCATCGTCTGGCCGGGCAAGTTCAAGCCGGATCTGCCTCCTTGCTACAACAGCACCCCCGACCCTGCGGAGTTCTTCCAGCTCTATGAGCTGAGCATCGAGGCGGCCAACGGCGACGAAAAGGTCAAGGCGAACTGGTTTCCCATGTGTAACACCCACGATGCAGCTATATCTCCCACGTGTCGGAGCACGACTTAGAGGCATAGCCGCATAGTAGGTATGTCAAAAGAGGGGTAATCTTTACACATCCCATGTACTGAATAAGAAAGGGATAAAGAGTTGGCTTACAATCGCCACTTCACACAATACATAAATATAGCATTACATCATCCAGAATACAATCAAGGTCCGACTACGGAACCAAAATAAAAGAAGACCACCCCTAATGCTAGATCCCCGATCACCCCAACTGGGCTCCACTACTGATCAAAAGGAAACGAAACACAAGAACCAAAGGGTCTTCATCGAGCTCCCACTTGAGCTGGGTTGCGTCATCTGGACTGGTATCATCGGCACCTGCAACTATTTGGAAGTATATGTTAGTCACGAGGACTCAGCAACCTCACACCCGCGAGATCAAGACTATTTAAGCTTATGGGTAGCAAAGGGTAGTGAGGTGGAGCTGCAGCAAGCACTAAGCATATATGTTGGCTAACATACGCAAATAAGAGTGAGAAGAGAAGCAAAGCGCGGTCGTGAACTAGAAGTGATCAAGAAGTAATCCCGACTCTACTTACATTCGAGCATAACCCAAGAACCGTGTTCACTTCCCGGACTCCACCAGAAAGAGACCATCACGGCTACACACGCGGTTGATGCATTTTAATTAAGTTAAGTGTCAAGTTCTCTACAACCAGATATTAACAAATTCCCATCTGCCCATAACCGCGGGCACGGCTTTCGAAAGTTCAAACCCTGCAGGGGTGTCCCAACTTAGCCCATCACAAGCTCTCACGGTCAACGAAGGATATTCCTTCTCCCGAGAAGACCCGATCAGTCTCGGAATCCCGGTTACAGGACATTTCGACAATGGTAAAACAAGACCAGCAAGACCGCCCGATGCGCCAACATCCTGATAGGAGCTGCACATATCTCGTTCTCAGGGCAACACCGGCTGAGCGCTCCGTACAACTAAAACCAGCCCTCAAGTTTCCCCGAGGTGGCGCTGCAAAGGACTCTAGTTCGGACCAACACTTAGACAAGCACTGGCCCGGGGGGGCTTAAAATAAAGATGACCCTCGAGAGCGTGACTCCCAAGGGAAAGTAGGTGGTGGTGAGGCAAAAGATAAAGCCAAGGTTGGGCCCTGCTGGAGGAGTTTTATTCAAAGGGAATTGTCAAGGGGTTCCCATAACACCCAACCGTGTAAGGAACGCAAAATCAAGGAACATAACACCTGTATGACGGAAACTAGGGCAGCAAGAGTGGAACAAAACACCAAGCATAAGGCCGAGCCTTCCACCCTTTACCAAGTATATAGATGCATTAATTAAATAAGAGATATTGTGATATCCCAACATATCCATGTTCCAAACATGGAACAAACTTCATCTTCACCTGCAACTAACAACGCTATAAGAGGGGCTGAGCAAAGCGGTAACTTAGCCAAACAACGGTTTGCTAGGAAAGGTGGGTTAGAGGCTTGACATAGCAAACTGGGAGGCATGATATAGCAAGTGGTAGGTATCGCGGCATAGCAAAAAGAACGAGCAACTAGCAAGAAAAGATAGAAGTGATTTCGATGGTATGGTCATCTTGCCTGAGATCCCGCAAGGAAGAAGAAGGAGTCCATGAAGAAGACAAACGGACATAGACGAACGGATCCTCACAAACGCGACATTATCGGAACCAGCCCGAAGAAGCAACACCGGAAAGAAGCACACAACATAGTAAACAACCAACGCATGAACATGGCATGATGCACAACCAAGTATGATGCATGTCCGGTTTAATGAGGCATGGCATGGCAACATGCACAAACAATCCTACAAATTAAGTGGAGCTCAATATGCAACTCCGTTGCATATTGACGAAACTCCACAACCAAGTTATTTAGTTTGATCTTGTTTAAGTACCCAACAATATTAAATGTTGATTAACATGGCAAGAGGTGAAGCATACATAAACTAACTATCTAGTCAAGTTTAAATGAGGCCGGAAACAACAAACAACAATTCCAGAAAATCCTCATGTGCATAATTTTAGTTTTGGTACTGTTTTATCCTAAAGCATATTTTAGAGTTGTTTAACATGCAAAGTAAAGCAACCATGTTAAACTAGGCATTTTTCTACCCCATTTACATATAGAGATTATTTAAAAAGGAGCTACGGTTATTAAGTTATGGATTAAGGCATTTTAACATGGCATAGGAGCAAATTTAACCAAACATCATTTTAATCATTTTAAACATGGATGAAAGTGGCATATTATGAAACTAGACGAAAAACTAAGAATTTTACATATAAAGTTTGTTTTAATCCGATGCATGGTTTGTGAGTTATTATATGCATGAACTCTAGGGACTTTTCTATAAAACTGGCAGCCTCTGGAAAAATAACAAAATCGCCAGATCTAAAAACGGTGACGGGGCCTGGCAGGGGAGGCAGACGAGGTCCCGTACGGGCGACAGTGCTGCAACAGAGATTCACCGGCGTTGAGGAAGATGGCCGGGCGCGATGCGAAGCACCAAGGGGCGGCCATGGTGTCTCTCATGGTCGTTGACTTGCCGGAGATGCGGGAACTTCTGCTGCTTGCGTGGGTGCCCACGGCAGGGGCTTGAGGGCGCGCATGGTCGGGTTCTAGGATGTCTCTGCGAGGTTAGAAGCGAGATGAGAAATGAAGGAAAAAAAGAAGAATGGAAGGGAGGCGGGGCGGCGCTGTCCCTGGTGGAAGTTGTCATCAACTGTGCTGGTCATCGAGAGACGAGGCGAGGAGGGGACGCCCGGGAGGAGCTCGTCTCCCTGGTCGATGAGGAGAGCGAGGAGGGTTGGATCGATGGGCTTGGGTGGATCGAGGGGAAGTAGTGGAGAGCGATGGTTGGCTGGTTCGCAGAACGAGGGGGGGGTTAGTGGATCGGATCTAGGAGGATCCCAAGGTGGATGCGGGAGGTTGTAGGTGGCGGCGGCTAGAGGGGACAAAAGTCCTAGAATTTAGGGTTTGGGAAAATATGTTAGTGGTTGATCTATATATGGCAAGTTGGTTAGGTTAGGGGCTATCTCGTCCCTCTGATCAAAATCGGACGGTCAGGAAAAATAGGCTAGGGAGTCCAAATAAGAAAATGGTGATGTATTATAGATGTTTGGGGATGATCTGGACCCAACGGTGACGACTGTCCGCGTCGGGTCCAGGACAGCTTTTGGGACGCGCACGCGAGAAGGGCTGCGGGCTGACGAGAGAGGTTAGGATGGGCCTGGTGGTAGGTAGTGGACTGTGTAGACGGTTTTAGGGAGAAAGGAGAGGGAAAGCTCGGCGGCAATTCTCGGAGACCGAAAATGTCCGACGATTTGACCGACTACTATTGCCGCTATAGTTATCCATTGGGGCGTCAAACGGATTCCGAATGGAAGGAAACTTGCCAGGCGGCCTACTGACAACATAACAACACCGCACTCCAACTCTCAACCCATTCCGAGAACATTTTCCGGCCACTTATAAAATAATATTTTGGACATGCCGCGGGCGCGTGCAAGTGTGTCTGGGCTCAGAACGGACAACGGAAGGAACGGGGAGACCCAGACGGATGCAAGTTTTGAAAACAAGATGATGCAATGCACATGATTACATGATGAAATGCAGCACGCAAGCAAATGACATGGCAACGACGGCGAATAACTGGGAGACACCTGGCGCATCGGTCTCGGGGCATCACAACACTCCACCACTACAAGAGGATCTCGACCCGAGATCTAGGATGGCACTGGAGAGAAAGCGGAAGAGGAAGAGGTAAAACAAAGTTGCTTCTTTGACAAACGAGTGAAACCAACAAACCTTGTGATGTTGAATAAATTGAAAGAAATACAACAAAGATGAACAAAGTTGAAAACACTCCGTTAGAATAGAGGAACAAGGAATGATAAAGGTCAATTACGACAACACTCCTGTTGGAAATGGAAGGTAAAGAATATGAGCTTGGCAAAATAAAAGCACTCTGATGAGAGTCGGGTTAGAAGAGGAATGATATACACAACACTCCGGTTAAAACAAGATAGAGAAGGGAAAAGAATGATATAATTTGGACAACACTCCGACTGAATGGAAAGAATTGAATATGAACTTGGGAAGATTGGATGATACTTGATGAAATCAACAACACACTGCCACCAGAACTATTGAAAGAATGGCACAATGGGTAAGAGAAGATTTCAGACAGCACTCCGGTTAAGAAGGAGGCAAAACATGATAAGATGAGAGAACTTGAATGAAGGACACGACACTCCGGTTGAATGGATAGACAAAGGAAAAAAGCATGATCTTGGCAAAACAAGATGATGGGACAAAGAGAGAAACATCACCATGCCTCCGGAACAAATGAATGGAAAACTAGATGGTTGGAAAGAAAAGAACGAAGAAGAAGAATGACAACTCTCGCAAATAAAATTGAAAGAGCATGCTTACGAAGAAAAGGTTGAACGGAGTTGTTGGATTATCAACAACGAAAAGAGTAAGCTTGTTGTGGGCTTATGGAAAACATCTCGAAACCATGAGGTGAAATTCTGCCACTAACTGAAACAATAGATTGGATTGATATGAACAAGGAGACGAGAAACTTATTTCACTAGGAGGATAAATGAAGAACTTGGGTTATTTATGAGGACCATAAATAGCACGATCCTTAGGGAAAAGCTTTAGGTGAAATATAACCCAAGATAACTCCAATTAAGAGATTGATGGATTGAAAAGATGTCTTAAGCGAAGAGAAAATGATGGATTTAGATATGTCACTCTTGAGAACTTGTTAATCATGAAACATGAAGGGAAATTATCAACAATGACATAACACCACCTCAAAAGATAAGAAAGAAAGAATTGCACTTCGAAATGCAAGATGAAGAATGCTTGAACTCCTCTGAAAAGAATCTCGATGAACACTTTGAGAAGGAATTAAATCCTTGATGAACCAACATGTAGCCACTATGTAGAACTCCGGTAAAAAAAGATGATGCAAAGAAAGAGAAATTGAAAACCTGTAGAAGTACATCCAGCGCTTCAAAGTGCATGTATCAAGATCCCCAAGGTGATGGATGAGGCCATCATCTCAGCGTTTTCCGATGGCGTACGTGACATCAAGATGAAGGAGGAGCTTGCCATCCATGAGGAGTGGTGCACGACTTTGGAGCCGTTCAACATAGCAACCAAGTGTGCAACAGCTAAGGAGGAGCGTCTCTCCCTCCTCGAGCTCCTTGCGGCGGATCCAGAGGAGAAGAAGGCCAAGGTCAAGGACGTGAAGCGCAAAGGAGTGGCCGTACTCGTAGCAGAACCGGACACCAAGCGCTACCGAGATCTTCCCGAGTCGTCCAAGGGCAGCCGTACCTTCTGCACCTTTTGAGGTAGTCCTGGATTAGGGGGTCCTCGGACATCCGGACTATATCCTTCGGCCGGACTGTTGGATTATGAAGGTACAAGATTGAAGACTTCGTCCCGTGTCCGGGTGGGACTCTCCTTTGCACGGAAGGCAAGCTTGGCAATTCGGATATGTAGATCTCCTCCCTTGTAACCGACTCTTTGTAACCCTAGCCCCCTCCGGTGTCTATATAAATCGGAGGGTTTAGTCCGTAGGACAAGAACAATCATAATCATAGGCTAGCTTCTAGGGTTTAGCCTCTATGATCACGTGGTAGATGAACTCTTGTAATACTCATATCATCAAGATCAATCAAGCAGGAAGTAGGGTATTACCTCCACCGAGAGGGCCCGAACCTGGGTAAACATTGTGTCCCGTGCCTCCTGTTACCATCCGCCTTAGATGCACAGTTCGGGACCCCTACCCGAGATCCGCCGGTTTTGACACCGACATTGGTGCTTTCATCGAGAGTTCCACTGTGTCGTTAGAATAAGGTTTGATGGCTCCTTCGATCATTGGCAATGATGCGATCCAGGGTGAGGTTTTTCTCCCCGGACAGATCTTCGTATTCGGCGGCTTCATACTGCGGGCCAACTCGCTTGGCCATCTGGAGCAGATTGAGAGCTACGCCCCTGGCCATCAGGTCAGATTCGGAAGCTTGAACTATACTACTGACATCCGCGGAGACTTGATCTTCGACGGATTCGAGCCCATGTCAGGTGCGCTGCACAGTCACGACAAGCATGACTTAGCTCTACCGCCGGACGGTGTTCAGGAGATCACACCTGTGGCAACTCCGGCCCTCAATCCAGAGCAGATCGTGTCGTCCGAGGACGGGTGGATGGACGCCGCCATGAAGGCCGCACACCCAACGGCGATAGAGCCGAGTACTGACTTCACCTCCTATGAGACCTGTGTCACCGGACCCTTGGATTCTGTCGGATTTCGGGTTCCGGCAGACCCTTGAGGTTCGAACACTGGGGTGCGCGTGGAGATTTTGCCTCCTACCTACATGCACCCCTCCGCCATGCTAGGATCTAAAACTAAGGAAAGAACAAGACAAGAGACACAGGGTTTATACTGGTTCGGGCCACCGTTGTGGTGTAATACCCTACTCCAGTGTGTGGTGTGGTGGATTGCCTCTTGGGCTGATGATGATGATGAATACAAGGAAGAACAGCCTCACGAGGGTCTGTTCTTGGCTGGGGCGATGAACTGCTCGGAGGAGTTCAGTCACCTTTCTCTCTCTCTCTCTCTCTCTCTCTCTAACCGACCGAATGGCCGAACCGACCCCCAGAGACCCCTTTTCTCCTCCCCGGCTATGTGGGTGGCTAGTCCTATTTATAGAGGCCCTGATCCTCTTCCCAAATATCGAGCGGGAAGGGAGCCAACAATGGCGGGCTAATTTGAAAGGGGACAGCAAGTATCAGCTATCCTGACAAAAGTAGTGTTCGCCTGCGCAAAGCTCTGGTGATGACGCCGTCCTGGGCTCCACAGTGACCTCCGTCTCGTAGTCCTCCTGGTCTTGGTATCGTTGCACCGAAATGGCAACCTTTGCCTGATGCCTCGGTACTCCGTAGCTGCGCTTGCCCCCTTTGCACCAAAGAGGAAAGGAGGACGCTGCACGGGCTGGCACCCGCCTGGCGCCCTGAGTCGTCATGGCTTGCGTCACGGGCACCTCACGAGGTACCCCGCCTTGATCTCTCTGCCTCCTCGTGAGCCGGCCTGACGAGGCCATGCCTGAGGAAGCTCCGCGTCGTCCGCCCCGCAAGGCTTGGCCCCTCGCGAGGGTCTTGGGTTTGTGTTGGTGAAGATGGGCCGTGCTGGGCCCCCCTTTGAGCCACGCCGCAGGCCGCAGGCAGGCAAGTCTGGGGACCCCCGTTCCCAGAACGCCGACAGTAGCCCCCGGACCCAAGGAGTGCCCGGACTTGGCCGTGTAGGGAGGCGGAAGGGCAAGAGCGAAGCACCGCGGGCCCTAACAGCCTGCGGCCTTGGGCGCCGTGTGGCGGTTGATTGGACGTGGGCGGCACTGTTCCCCCACGCCCTCCTTATTTTGCGCCATGCTAGGTGGACCCGCAGTCGTACACAACCGTTCCCTTTTATGTTGCTCGAGTGCCCTCTGTCCTTTCTCCGCTCGAACTCCGGCTTCTGTTTTCAACTTGATATCGAACCTCGCCCCTTCCCATCGCCATGGCTCTGACGAAGAAGGGGAGAGGGAAGAAACCCGTGTCTCCGCCTTGCCCGCCGCCGTCGGCGGCTCCCGCCGAGGGCTTGGGCAAGGTCAGCTTGGCTCTGGCCACCATCTTCAATGAATGAGGGAGGATGATGGCCTGGCCCGCGTCCCACTTCTCCATCGACAGGACAACCACCGAGGTCCCGTATCTTGTCGATGCCCTGTGGGCGGGTCTGGTTCCTCCTTTTTCCGACTTCTTCAACGTCGTGCTTCCCCACTATCAGATCCACATGATGCATCTAGGTCCTGAATCCATCACCCTCCTTTCGGTCTTTGCCTTTGTTTGTGAAGCTATGGTGGGCATCCCTCCTTCGGTTGCTGTCGTGGTTTTGTCACGGCAGATGTCCTAGAGAAAGGACTTAGTCGTGGAGCCATCGCGACGGGTTAGCTTGAAGGGGTTAAAGCGGACACAAGGATGCAAGAGAGTTTATACTAGTTCATCCCCTTCGCTGAAGGTAAAAGCCTACGTCTAGTTGTTATGGAATTGATGGGGTTTCGATGACTAGGGAGCAAACAAGCTTCGCCTATGTCTCGAGTTGTCGTCCGTTCTCCCTGAACCGCCGCCGGGTCATCCCCTTATATACATGGGTGACTCCCGTTGGCTTACGGAGTCCCAATACCGGCTCATAGATGTGTCCGGTTTGGTCTCTACTTATTCCTAACTTACAATACAGGCTAACTACTAACGCCGGTTTACGGCTACAGGCCTTGAACCCACCATGGGCCTTGAGCCCTCCTCTGTCTTCTTGGGCTTTAACATACTTAACTACTGACGAAGTTAACCCGGCCCAAATAGGCCGGTTTACGCCCAGTAGTAATATCCCCAACATTAGGCCCTAGATTGATTTGAACGGGTTCATGTCAATCCTTTAATAAAAGCTTCATCTTCAACATCTTTTTATAAATTGGTAAACCGCCATGATGTCATCTTCTCTGATTGATGTAAACCGGAGAGACGTCGCCTGTCATAACAAAGCTATCCATTATGCTTCTTTGTTTAATAGATCGGCGAAAATCGAGGCGACAGCTCCGTTTTGTGGCCTCTTGATTGTCGCGCCTGACTCATGTTCTTTCGCCTTATAAATAGGACCGAAGGGTCATTTCTTTTCTCCTTCCGTGCCTTCTTCGTCTTCCTCGCGTCGCCAGCCTCGGAGCTCCGCCACCGCCGTCGACCTCTGCCTCATCCTTGGCCGCTGCATCAACCTGAACGCACCAGAACATCGCGGCAACCTTCCGCATCTTCCTCAGCTCCGGTAAATCTTCTATCCTTTCCCCCGCAGATCTGGCCTAGGGTTTCGCAGTTCTTCAGTGTTCATCGTCTGCATCTTGCTCATACGATAGATCTTTAGATGAATCCGCAAATCTTTACTCTGTGCAACGATAGTTGTTTGACCTTCGCCTTCACTTATGCATCTCAAACCATAGATCTATATGAACGTTTTGCTCATTGGTTCGGTACTACTTCTTTGAACCTCTAAGCATTTATCTCTTTTCTGAACTTGCTTCAGATCCAATGCTGTAAAGAAATCTTGTGAAACCTGTTTCTGCGTACTTGTCCATCCGCAATCTCAGTTTTTCAATGCTTAGATCAGGCGGTTTAACCTTATAGAAAATTTTCCAAACCGGTATATGCCATTAGTCCCCTTGTTGAACCGCCAGATGTTGGTTGCTTCATGAAACTCCGGTTTAGATAGTTCTGTCTCCGGTTTAACAGTGCACATACCAACGTACCTTGATCAAATGCATTTTTAAACCGGGATCTTCTACCTTGCAGATTCCATCATGGCCAAGCAAGTATATGAGTGCAATTTGATTCCTTCTCGCATCACAGAGGATCAACTGGACGATTTAGTCCTGATTGGCGCTTTAGGCAGCAAAGATACCATCCATTGGAGGGCTCCTGGCAAAGAATGCCCTCCCACACCTCGAGAAGGAGAGGTTGTTGTTTTCGTAGATCACTTAGCCCGGG
Organism: Triticum dicoccoides; assembly: GCF_002162155.2. Lineage (NCBI taxonomy): Eukaryota > Viridiplantae > Streptophyta > Magnoliopsida > Poales > Poaceae > Triticum > Triticum dicoccoides. Next base: position 437,515,519 of record NC_041390.1, on the reverse strand, counting down.
GCTTTAAGCCGCCCGGTTCTAAATTTTACCGGGATGTTTTAGCCGATTTCCAACTCCATCCGAAAGACACTGGCCCCAACTCTGTTACAAATATGTGTCACTTCCAAGTGCTCTGTGAGGTGCTCTTTCAAGAGGAGCCCTCATTGGAATTGTTCAGAGACCTTTTCCATCTAAACCGCCGTACTAAGTTTACTGATGGCTCTAATACAGAGTTGGGTGGCGTGGCGATTCAAAAAAGGAAAGAGGTCACATACCCTCACGCCAAGCTGCACAGTCACCCCAAGGAGTGGAATCATACATGGTTCTACTGCAAAGACACCTCCCCTGCTGGTGAGAATCCCTTGCCTGGCTTTCGTCTGGAGCGGCTCAGCAATACACACCCTTTTCCTCAAAGATTGACTGCCCAGGAGAGAAGCAACTATGCTCCCCAACTGTCAAAGCTCAGAGCCTTTATGGCCAACGGTTTAACAGGGGTTGATCTCGCTCGCTGTTGGATATCATGGAGCATACTGCCCCTTAGTCAGCGCTCTGATTTGATGTGAGAGTATACTGACAGTGTTGATGACCCACTGCAACATTCAAAAATCCAGCTCTCCGATGAAGAAATCACAGAGGCTGTGAATAAAATGTTGAATGAACCGGGACACGTCTGTGCTAGAACCGGCCTGCTTCCCTTTTGTGCCACCAACAAACCGCCAGCTGTAAGAATTTGATTTTTCTCTTTGCTGAATCTGTTATTGATATGTCTAGTCATTGTTTAATATCATGTCTGGATAATCAGGGCAATGATCCGTTTTGGAGCAAAAAACTGCCGCAGGAGAAACCAGAAAAACCAGACAAACTAGAAAGAGCAACCCGTCAAAATACTAAAGCTGTGAAGAAGACTGCCCACAGGAAAAGAACCACTGCATCTTCTAATCCGGCCCCTGATGATGATGTGGATAATCCGGACTTTGAGGTAGATCTTGACTCACTTGGTTTATTTTTCATGCGTCTTATTGATGATGATATTTGTCAGGATGATGCCGAAGCCAGCCACACGGATGTTTCAGAGGTAATTATTCTCTCTTCCGATTCAGAAACTTTGCCTTCACAAAAAATCCGCCAGGCAAACCGGAAAGTTAAATTTTCTCGTCCTCTTACTTATTTGGATCCTAAATTTCTTATGAGGACCCAACAACACGAAGCTCGTCGCACAACCCGGCACAGCGGCCAGGTAGTTACCTCCGCCGGTTTACCGAATAGTCTAGTTCGGAAACGCCATTCAGAGGTCTCTAATCTGCTTGTCAGTGCTTGTCCTAAAGCGGGCTTCTTTCGTCAACCTCTTAATCCGTCTGACTCTGATTACCAGGTTACTTCCCACTCATCTTCTGGCGAGTCATCGGCTACTCAGCTCCCACCGCTTAAAATGGTGCTTGGGTAAGCTATACTTATTGTGATGTTTGCAGTACATCGCCTTAGAACATATGCTGTATTTGATTTTATTATTCTTCTTAGGGCCAAACCTAGGCCAAGCAAGAAGGCCCGCCTGGACAAAGTGGCCGAAGAAGATGTCGTTCTTGAAGCAGACAAGACACCCAATGCTGAAGCGGCTATTCCTGAGGATATTCCCAACGATCCACCGCAGCAAGATGATGATCTTATTGCTGAAGAGAGACATACTGATACCTCAGGTCCTATCCATCAGCCCACAGGTTCCATCCGGATTGAAAGCTCCACCGGTCCAGCAAAACCTACTAACAAACCAACAGCTCCAGTGCAAACCGGCGGTACCAAGGATGATGAGGTTGTCATTACTGGCACTGGCCATACTGAGCCAAGCAATCCTGTCGCTTTATCCAAACATTCTGCCAAGGAAGAATTTGCTGCCTTTGGCAAAGGCAAGTGGAACGCTGATCTGATGACTTACGCTGCTCTGAACGCCCAAGATATCCATTCCGGCTATCTGAACCGGTTGTATACCAGTCGTGACTACGAAGCCGGTCTGGTTAATATGATGAAAGATAAATATGAGGTAACTTCCATATGCTCCTTCCTGCTTGTATGCTTCCATTCTTGCTGACTCTCCTAGCCCCCAAGGGCCGGTTTGAAGTATTCTTTCAAACCGGGACTTATATATCTTGATGCATTGAAATTCGCTGATGTAGCCCCCAAGGGTCGGTTCAACTTAGCGTAGTTAAATCGGTACTTTAAGTAATTGAAACTGCCACATCAGAATATATATGATCAAATAGCCATTAGCCCCCAAGTGCCAAGTTCAATACTTGTATTGATCTTGGGACTTTGTAAACAATTGAAAGATGAAGATCGAATATGCATTAGCCCCCAAGTGCTAAGTGCATAATTTGTTATGTGGTTGGTACATGAATCCTTCTACCGATTTGTTGAAGCATATATCTGTATGCATGCAGGCGGAGCTGAAGACAAAAGAAAACCAAGTCATTGATCTTCAAGAAAACCTGAAAACCCAACAGGCTGAAACCTCCAAAGCAAAAGAGGAATTGGCCAGCGCTTTAAGCGCCATGAAACAACTTAAGGAGAACTTCAAGAAGAAACGGGCGGATTGGGCCACTGAAAAGTCCGCTTTGATCAAACGAGCAGAGGATGCCGAGGCTGCACTAAAACCAGTGACGGATGAACTGACCAGCATAAAGCGGCACGTTCATGCCATGACCACTGCTATCTTTGGTAAGCCAGCTTGCCTTCTGAATTGGCTCTGCCTTCTTACAGAGTCGCCAGTTTATTAACCCTTTATGATATTTCAGGTACATGCATTGGTCACTTGGGGTCAGATGTGCGGAAGAAATTGAATGCCGCCTATACATTGGTTGAACAATTGTATACTGGTGCCCAGCGGATCATCTGTACTGCGTCTCATAACAAACCGGCGCCCACTTTGATTCAAGATACTGTGATGAAACTGTCAATGCTTCCTGCCCGGGTTGAAGAGCTGAAGAAATCTGCTGCTCGAACCGGTGCAATCAATGCCTTAATCCGAGCAAAAGCCTGGGTGCCAGATTTTGATCCTATTTAAGCGGCTCAGGGCTATCCCAGCTTGAAGGAAGACGGGTCAGAATTTGGTGAAGCGGATCTGCGAGCAATAAAGCAGGAGGTACGTCCACTAGCTTGTCAGTTGGCTGAGGAAGCAGACTTGTCTCATTATCAAGCGCAATATGACAGTTAGAACAAGCGAATAGCTGCACCAATCCATGAATCGAAAAATTTGATCCCTCCGATCCGTAAGCATACTTACGCTCCCGATATTGACCCGTCATTGCTGATCTATGATGAAGCTGTTTTTCAAGCATTAATGGGAATCGACTGGACAACTGTGGATTTCCAGCCACTGGGTAGAGAAACGGAGGCTGAAGCGGCGCAGGATGACCCACAACCATCAGGCCAGGCTGGTGACCAAGCTTGAACCGGAAGCCGGTTTTAAAACTGCCTCTCCTTTGTGAAAAACAATTATATTATTATGGGCACCATGTTGCCTTGTAATAGGCTAGTTGATACCTTTGATGTTGATATGCCTTCGTGCATAACTTGTTCTTCCTGTGGTAATGAACTTTCCAAAACACTTTCTGAAATGAGAAATTCTTCAAGTGCCACCGCGGTTGTACCGTCAGGCGGAATATGATGTCTGTATATATGAAATCAAAACATCCAAAACAAAATTTTAAGTATATGATCAAATTTTTGAGATACATAATACCTGCCATCGTTGAGTGTGAAGTTGGCTTGGCCAATCTTGAAGCGGAGTTTTGCAAACCCACACTGTTGGAGGAGATAACAGCTCCTGTATATATATATGACGCTGGTTTACCATGTAAACCGTGCCGGGTTATAATAAACACCGTGTTACTCCATAAGAGGATGTTAACAACCAGGATCAAACTGGGCAAATAGTCTCTGGATTGACGTGAACTGTGTTCCGTCAATTGATTGGTTAAAAAACTTTGTCGGTTTAAAAAACGCAAAAAAAGCAAAAAAAACCTTCAAAGAAAAGTGTGAAGCAAAAACAATGACAAAACTGTTTGCCAAAAAAGGTTTATTTAAGCTGATCAAATGGCGTTACCATGGCCAAACACGACCAAGCTCCTGTTAGGTGTAGCTATGGTTCTAGTCAGCTAGGTCCCCAAATGAAACCGTGGCATTTATGCCAACCAAATGGCATGGTCATGGTTCGGGTTCGACCAAGCCCCCAAGTGATTCTGTGGCCTTAGGCCGATCAAGAGGCATGACTGGTTCAGACATGACCAAGTCCCCAAGTGATCTGGTGGCTCTCGCCTATCAAGAGGCATGGTCTTGGTTCGGACACGACCAATCCTCCAAGTGATATAACACGATGCTTTTAGCAAAGCAAACTCAAGGGTTAACCGGAAGCCGCTTTAAAACAACTCCGTGTAACCACACATGATGTAAAAGAACAGATACCCCGCTTTAGCTGAGGTTCCGGTTTATTATAGTTAATATATACATCGCTGTAATATGTACATAAGTAGAACCAATGGCTCAGGTATAATAAGGCCGAAGATGAGCTATGTTCCACGGCCTATTGGTCTCCTCCTCTGATGTACGTGAGTCTTTATGTTCTCGAATATCGATCAGATAGTATGACCCGTTATGCAGATTCTTGCTCACCACGAAAGGCCCCTCCCAAGGTGGGGATAACTTATGCATACCAGTCTGATCCTGGATGAGCCGAAGCACCAAATCTCCCTCCTGAAAGGTTCTAGTTCTGACCCGGCGACTGTGATAACGACGAAGATCCTGCTGGTAAATCGCCGATCGGGCGGCTGCGATGTCACGCTCTTCATCCAACCGGTCCAAAGCATCTTGCCATGCTGTCTCGTTGTCTGCTTCAATATAAGCCGTTACACGAGGTGAATCATGCCGGATATCACTGGGGAGAACCGCCTCCGCTCCATAAACCATGAAGAATGGTGTGTATCCTGTTGATCTGTTGGGCGTTGTATTGATGCCCCATAGCACAGATGGCAATTCTTCTACCCAACAACCCGGCGTTCTCTGCAAAGGAACCATGAGCCGGGGCTTGATGCCTCTCAGGATCTCTTCACTAGCTCTTTCTGCTTGACCATTGGACTGTGGATGTGCCACTGATGAAACGTCGAGCCGGATGCGCTCCCGTTCGCAGAACCCTTCATAGCACCTTTGGACAAATTGTACCATTATCTGTGATAATACTGTGCAGAAAGCCAAACCGGAAAATCACCTTTTTGATGAACTGAACCACCGTGGCCGCATCACACTTGCTAACAGGTTCTGCCTCCACCCACTTTGTAAACTTGTCAACCGCCACCAGGAGGTGGGTCTTCTTATCTTTGGACCTTTTGAAAGGCCCAACCATATCCAGCCCCAAGTCGCAAACGGCCAAGTAATTGGAATCATTCTCAATTCTTGAGCCGGTACATGAGCATGTCTTGAAAACCTTTGGCAACCATCACATCGTCTGACCAGATCCTCCGCATCAGCATGCGCAGTTAACCGATAGAAGCCATGGCGAAACTCTTTAGCCACCAGAGACTTTGAACCGGCGTGGTGACCACAATCTCCTTCGTGGATCTCACGCAAAATTTCACTGCCTTGTTCAGGACACACGCAACGTTGAAAAGCTCCTGATACACTGCAATGATGCAACTCGCCGTTGATGATAGCCATGGACTTGGATCGCCGGATTATCTGCCGGGCCAGAATCTCATCCTCTGGCAACTCGCCCCAGTTCTTGTATGCCAGGTAAGGAAGCGTCCAATCCGAAATAACATGAAGAGCTGCCACCAATTGAGCCTCCGGATCAGGAATAGCCAAATCCTCTTCACCAGGGATCTTCACCGACGGGTTGTGCAGCACATCCAAAAAAACATTGGGCGGGACCGGTTTGTGCTGAGAGCCCAGCCGGCTTAAAGCGTCTGCCGCTTCATTTTTCCGTCGGTCCACGTGGTCCACCTGATAGCCTCTGAAATAACCTGCAACAATATCCACCTCACGACGATATGCTGCCATGAGTGGGTCCTTGGAGTCCCAAGTGCCAGACACCTGCTGAGCCACAAGGTCCGAGTCACCGAAGCACTTAACTCGACTTAGATTCATCTCCTTAGCAATCCGGAGACCATGGAGCAAGGTTTCATACTCAGCTGCATTGTTAGTACAAGGGAACATTAAGCGGAGAACATAACAAAACTTATCACCTCGTGGGGAGGTTAATACGACTCCAGCCCCCGAGCCTTCCAATTGCCTGGATCCGTCAAAATGGATGGTCCAATACGTATGATTCGGTTTTTCTTCAGGTGCTTGCATTTCCGTCCAATCATTGATGAAATCAACAAGTGCTTGAGACTTAACCGTTGTCCGAGGCACATACTTCAAACCGTATGGCCCCAGCTCTATAGCCGACTTTGCAATCCGGCCAGTTGCTTCCCGGTTCTGGATGATATCTCCCAAAGGAGCAGAACTGACCACTGTAATTGGATGCCCTTGGAAGTATTGTTTAAGCTTCCGGCTTGCCATAAAAACTCCATACACCAGCTTCTGCCAATGCGGATAGCTTTGCTTGGACTCAATGAGCACCTCGCTGATATAATAGACCGGACATTGAACTGGATGCTCCTTACCTGCCTCCTTTCGCTCTACCACAATAGCCACGCTGACCGCCCGAGCATTAGCAGCAACATATAGCAGCAATGGCTCCTTGTCAATGGGAGCAGCGAGCAAAGGAGGATTGGCCAATTGCCGTTTTAAGTCCTCAAATGCTTCATCAGCAGCAGAACTCCAGACAAACTGATCCGTCTTTTTCAACATCTGATACAAAGGGATTGCCTTCTCACCGAGGCGGCTGATAAACCGGCTTAACGCAGCAATCCAGCCTGCCAGGCGCGGAACATCATTGATACACTTTGGTTTAGCGAGGGAGGTGATGGCTGTGATCTTCTCCGGATTAGCCTCAATTCCCCTATTGGACACCAAGAAGCCTAATAACTTGCCTGCCGGTACACCAAAGACACACTTGTCCGGATTAAGCATCATCTTGTATGTCCTCCGGTTATCAAAGGTTTCCTTCAAATCATCAATCAGAGTCTCCTTCTCCATGCACTTAACCATGATATCATCCGCGTAAGCATGTACATTACGGCCAATCTGCTTGTGAAGACAATTTTGTACACACCGTTGGTAAGTCACTTGGGCACTCTTGAGCCCGAAGGGCATAGACACATAGCAGAAGGCTCCAAAGGGAGTTATAAATTCTGTCTTCTCCTTGTCCTTAACTGCCATTTTGATCTGATGATAGCCAGAATACGCATCCAAAAAACTTAAACGCTCACAGCCCGCCATAGCATCAATAATTTGATCAATACGGGGGAGAGCAAAAGGATCTACTGGACAAGCCTTATTAAGATCTGTGTAATCCACACACATGCGCCAGGTGCCGTTTTTCTTGAGGACCAGCACCGGATTGGCAAGCCATTCAGGGTGAAAAACTTCAACAATAAAGCCAGCTGCTAAGAGCCTGGCTACCTCTTCTCCAATTGCCTTGCGTCTTTCTTTGTTAAACCGACGGAGGAACTGTTTCACCGGTTTATATTTGTGATCCACATTAAGTGTGTGCTCAGCGAGTTGCCTTGGTACACCTGGCATGTCAGAGGGCTTCCATGCAAAAATGTCCCGATTCTCACAGATGAACTCGATGAGCGCGCTTTCCTATTTCGTATCCAAGTTGGCACTGATGCTGAACTGCTTGGACGAATCACCAGGCACAAAGTCAACAAGCTTAGTTTCTGCTGCCGATTTGAACTTCAGGGCCGGATCATGCTCCGTAGTCGGCTTCTTCAACGGAGTCATGTCCGCCGGATCAACATTGTCTTTATAGTACTTCAACTCCTTGGTGGCACAAACTGACTCTGCATAAGCCACATCTCCCTCCTCGCATTCCAAAGCGATTTCGCGGCTTCCGTGAACCGTTATTGTCCCCTTGTGACCTGGCATCTTGAGCTGCAAATACACATAACAGGGCCGAGCCATAAACTTGGCGTAGGCCGGCCGCCCAAACAGGGCATGATATGGACTTTGGATTTTCACCACTTCAAACATCAATATCTCCGACCTGGAATCATGATCATCCCCAAAGGCCACTTCTAGAGCTATGTTACCAACGGGATATGCTGATCTGCCAGGCACTACACCGTGGAATACTGTATTAGACGGTTTGAGATTCTTATCTATTAGTCCCATGTGATGGAAGGTCTCATAGTACAGGATGTTAATGCTGCTCCCTCCATCCATGAGCACCTTGCTGAACTTGTAACCTCCCACCTGAGGCGCCACCACCAGAGCCAACTGACCCGGATTATCGACCTGGGGAGGGTGATCTTCTCTGCTCCATATGATTGGCTGTTCAGACCAACGTAGATAACAGGGTATGGCCGGTTCAACAGAGTTGACCGCCCGCCTCTGAACTTTCCGGTCTCGCTTGTCCAAGCTAGTGGTGAAGACATGGTACTGTCCATTACTCAACTGCTTTGGGTTGCTCTGGTAACCTGACTGTTGCTGCTGTTGGTTGTAACCACCCTGGTTGTTCTGACTATTTTGACCATTATGTCCGCCCGGATTACCATTGAATCCTGCACCGGAACTTCCTCCTCCGTAACCCGGCCCGGATCCCGAGCCACCGCCAGATTCGTGATCATACCGGAAATTATTAGAAGTCTTGAACTCGTGCATAATAAAGCAATCTTTCCAAAGGTGGTTTGCCGGCGCCTCCTTCATCCCATGTCTTGGACAGGGCTGGCTTAGCAGATGGTTTAGCCGGTTTGGGTTAGGGTTGGGCGCTCCATTACGATTTTTCGGCCTACCCTTGCGTCGCTGGCCATTGTCCTGTGCATTGGTATTAGCCACAAAGTCCATGTTACCATCCGCTTTACGCTTGCCACCTCCACCATTGCCTGCCCAGTGATGCTGCTGACCTTTGGAGCTGCTGTTCTTCTTCCCTTTCCCTATCTTGTCATCATCAGATTCAGGATCCTTGGTACTATCAGAATCAGCATATTTCACCAAAGCGGCCATGAGGGTCCCCATGTTGGTGCAATGACGCTTCATCCATCCCAACTTTAGCTTCAGGGGTCCAAACCGGCACTTGCCTTCTAGGGTTAATACTGCGGTGTCAGCGTTGATGCGGTCTGAGGAGTGCAACACTTGTGAAACCCGGCGCACCCAATGAGTCGTTGATTCTCCTTCCTCCTGGACGCATGCAGCTAAGTCCACTATCGACATAGGCTGTTTACAGGTATCTTTGAAATTGCTGATAAATCGGGCTCGTAATTGGGCCCATGAACTGATAGAATTAGCCGGCAAGCTTTTTAACCAAGTACGGGCCGTTCCTTCAAGCATCATGGTGAAGTATTTCGCACACGCCGTGTCATCTACATCAAGCATCTCCATGGCCATCTCATAGCTCTCCACCCATGTCTCTGGAGGTTGATCCGCCGTGTAATTTGGTACCTTGCGTGGGCCTTTGAAATCCTTGGGCAGGCGCACATTGCGTAAAGCGGGGATAAGGCAAGGCACCCCCAAAGAACTAGAAGTAACACCAGCTTCAGTCAAGGTGGTTGGACGAACCAGCGTGAGCTGCCGAGCCTGATGCTGTGTGGCTAACTCGGCCTCCCTGTGCGCGCGGGCCCGGTCCACCACTCCCTGAGCGTCATCAGCACCACCCGCCGGGTTGTTGTAACGGGGTGCCCCATGTCGTTCATTACTCGACACTGCCGGTTCATCCATGTGCCTGCTATAGCTCCGGCTTGGACGGGGGGTCCAGTGGATCCGGTCGCGGCTGTACGAGTACGCTTCCTGTTGGGCCAAAGCTGTCGTCAGAAGTTCTTTGACCCGTCGCGTCTCTACTGCCTGAGGCGAGTCACCTTCAATTGGAATGGCCTCTAGCCGTGCAGCAGCGGCAACAAGATTGTCCATAGGGTTGGACTAGTGACCCGGAGGTGTTAAAGCAGCCTGAGGTACAACGGTGTTTTGACGAGGCGGGTCCATCTGACAAGGCTAAACCGGTGCACCGATCCCAGGGGCTTCTGCCTGGTTTCCCTCCAGCGGATTGCCGGCTCTTGGTCCTGGAGTGTTGAAAAGGTCTCTGGCCTTGAAAACCGGAGGTAAGTGGGATCGGTGCTTCCTCCTCATGACTTCATGCGACGCGCTCTGGTCCAACATAAGCTTGTAGGCCTGTGCGTCTAAAGCGGCCCGCTCTGCGGCCATCCTGGCGTCCTCAGCCGCCAGATCCGCCTTGGCCTGGGTGATCTGTTCCTTTACCTTTGCAATCTCCGCGTTGTGAACGTCCTGATCCGGCGGATTAACTTCCGCCATAAGCACAACCAACACATCAAATAGTTCTGATAGAACCTGAGCCGGCGGGCGCACAGGGCCTCCTGCCCTGGTAGCCGTCGCCGCTGCTGAACCGGAGATCGTTAACACAGTTGTCGAAGAATGAAGCGCTGCTTGTGTTCCGGCCATGAATATTCCAACCCGGTTGGGCAGATCAGAGGGGTCCGGAATACTATCGCCATCGGAACAACTCCCAATCCGGCCATCTTGTAACTGATAAAGAGATTCGGTTTCTCCGGTTGAAGATTCGTCACCGGAACAAACGACGGTCGTGCCGCGAAATTCCGATCCGTCCTCATAACTTCCTCCATGGATGACTCCCACGAAGGCACACTTCATGGCCGGTTTAACCCGGGCGGATCGCGCACGCTGAGCCATCTCGACGAGCTTGGTGCAGATGTCCGGCTCAGGGCCCGGTTCACCGATCTTGCCAATGAAAACATGAATGCTACCAAAGGGGACCCGGTACCCGTACTCAATTGAGCCGGCCTCGGGGCCCCAGCCTGCATCATCGATGTAGAGCTTACCGCGAGGACTCTTAGTCATCCGGCCTACAGCGTAGCCCTCGAGTCCTTCAAAGCGGCCCTCCAAGAACCGGAAACCATCGTGCGATGGCCCCACGGTGGGCGCCAACTGTCGTGGTTTTGTCACAGCAGATGTCCTAGAGAAAGGACTTAGTCGTGGAGCCATCGCGACGGGTTAGCTTGAAGGGGTTAAAGAGGACACAAGGACGCAAGAGAGTTTATACTAGTTTGGCCCCTTTGATGAAGGTAAAAGCCTACGTCTAGTTTTTATGGAATTTATGGGGTTTCGATGACTAGGGAGCAAACAAGCTTCGCCTATGTCTCGAGTTGTCGTCCGTTCTCCCTGAACCGCCGTCGGGTCGTCCCCTTATATACACGGGTGACTCCCGTTGGCTTATGGAGTCCCAATACCGGCTCATAGATGTGTCCGGTTTGGTATCTACTTATTCCTAACTTACAATACAGGCTAACTACTAACACCGGTTTACGGCTATAGGCCTTGAACCGACCATGGGCCTTGAGCCCTCCTCTATCTTCTTGGGCTTTAACATACTTAACTACTGACGAAGTTAACCCGGCCCAGATAGGCCGGTTTATGCCCAGTAGTAATATCCCCAACAGTTGCCTTGCTGCGCCACTTCTTCTCGTTGCGTCTTGTCGACCCTACCCAATGATGGGCTTGCGTGAGCTTCGTTGCCGCGGCTGAGACGGCGGCCTCTGGGATTGACTTCAAGCTCCCCCTGCCCGCGGTTGGGTTCCGCGAGCGGTGGCTGTATGTGGACACAGGGGTTCCCAGCCCCCTGCTATTGGAGCTGACCTCACCTGCCGCCCCCAATTCGGGCTGGGGCCAGGAGACGCTTGAGAGCCCCCAGCTCGTCTTCGTCTGGCGCCGCTTCGCGCTCTTGAGGTCGCTTCGCATGACAGCGCCCAAGGTGGTGAAGGAGTTCCTGCTATGCCGCGTTGCTCCTCTTCAACGCCACTCTCGCCAGATGTGGGCCTTCCGTGGGCGCGAGGATTGTATGAGGCTCCAGGAAGAGGACCTGACTCCTGAGGTGCTGAGGACGGCGCTCTTGATCCTAGCTGGGGACCCCAACCCCGACAGCGTCCGGCAGGGAGGGGCCTTGCTGTACCTCTGCCAGAGCAGGGGCGACTTTGTGAAGTAGATGCCTGTCTTTGATGAGTGGGGGACGTGCCCCGACGGCCTTCAGGGGCCTCGCGAGAACCCAGTGGTGGTGACTGCCCTTCAAGTCGGCCAAGGCGACTCATCCTTGAGTGGCGGAGCAGGGAGGCACGAGGCGCCAGAGGCCGAGGGGGCTCCCGGCGTGGTGACAGCGCCGGGCGAGGCTCATGAGGAAGCGGCTCTTGGGGCCCGTGCCGCTGAGGCTGAGGGTGATGAGCAGCTGCCCTCAGTGCCTGCGACTGGGCCCCCTGAAGCTCCAGTTGTGTCTCTTGGGGAGGCGATTGGCAGCGCACATCAGGCAGGCGCCCCTGCTGCAGATCGCCTTGACGCTCCGTCTTCGTCGAAGGTTGATCCATGCGCCCAACTCATGGGCCGGTTCCGCGTGGACTTTGGGGCTCTCCGGAAGAGAAGGGAGGCCCTGGGCGACGATTACCCTTGTCGCCTACTGAAGCGCAGAAAGTACTTCGCCAGTGATGAGTAAGCCTTCTCCTCTCCCAGCTCCCGATCCTTCCGTTGCTCTTACTGACTCTTGCTCCGTAGGCCCCTTCCAGCCGAGCATGCGGAGATGGCTGAGGAGCCGTCTCCTTTGGCTTCGCCCCCTCCATCGTCCTCAAGCGCTCCGAGCAGCGGAGCCCTTGTGGTGAGGGCGATCGAAGAGGCGAACCATCCCGAGGCGTATCGTGGCCCCGCGCAGCTCACGATCCTCCTTCGCGAGCCTTCTTGTGTCATAGCCAGCCTGCCATGGGCTTCTCGCCTAGTCGTGAACTGCGATTGGCTGAGGCGCTTCCTTCGCTCTTCTCCTGAGGATGGGCTGGCCCCAGGCCGGGCTTCTGACGCAGCGTGCCCGGCCGTCGCGAGGGTGCCAGGCCCAGCCCCCAGCCCGGAGGGGGAGTGCTGACTCGCGGCCCCCGACGCTTGCTTGGGGCGGATGATGGTGTGGAAGGCATGCTCGAGCGTGCTCGGGAGCGTCGCGCTCTCCGCCAAGGATTCCTTCGAAGGGCGACTGACGTAGTGAGCCTGCTCGGTGAGGAGCTTGCTGATGAAGACGCGCGCCTTGAGGCCGAGGGCCTATGCCTGGCTGCAGAGAGGCACGAGCTGGAGGGCTCCATCGCCCTTGCGTGCCGTCAGCGTGATCTTGATGAAGCAGAGGCCAAGGCGTTGTTGGTGGCCTCTCGGGAGGCCCGATCTTTGGCCGCTGAGGAGGCTCGGGAAGCCGACCGGCGACGACCGGCGGCGGAGGAGCGGGCTCAGGAGCTCCTGGCCTGGTGCAACTCGCTGGAGAAGCAGATGGAGCTGCGCGAGGCAGCCCTTGCATCGATGAAGGTGGCCTCCGGCGACTCAGCAAAGCTCCAAAAGAGTGAGGAGGCGCTGACGCTGGAAGCCGCCGAACGTACCCGTGAGTACGAGCGTCTGGAGACGAGGGAGCGCCTGGTGACACATGGGGAGGATGATGTTGCCACACAGGAAGCCCGCGTCCTGGAGGAGGTCGGACGTCGTGTGGCGATGGCGCGCTCGAACCTTGAGCACGAGTTCGAAGAGAAGCTGGGGCTGATCCAGGATGAAGCTGAAGGCAGGACCGCCGCTTTGAGGGCCAAGATGGAGGAGGCGGCGCAGCGGGCCGATGCTTACCGGGCCGCCCTTGAGGTGGCGCGAGGTGAGTTAACCACCTCCCAGGCTGAGGTGCTCCTTCTTCGCCAGCGGGTGGAGGAGGCTGAGGCCGTTGCGCGCCAGAATGCGGACGACATACGTCAGCGGCGGCTCCTGGAGCATGAGCACGGCCCTATGCTCTCCACACTCCGGGAGAGAGCCAACGCGGCCTTGAGAAATATCTGCGAGGAGGCCGTCGGCGAGCCGCACACAGCCAACTACGTGGGCAATCTTCAGTTCTTCACTGATGTGGTGATGCAGCTGGAGGCGCGGTCGATCAGGGCTGACAGGTTGGTGGAGGAGAGGAGCCGCGCCCTGCTCAGGCACGCCTTTTCTCGTGTCTTCAGTCACCTCCAGAACATGGATCCCCATTTTGATTTTGACGCCGTCATCGCCCCAGTCCCTCAGGCCGTCCGAGGCGAGCTGGTACACTGGGTGGAAAACAATGTGGACGATCTTATCAGGGCCTTCGCCTTGGACAACGACGATGTGATCGCGGCGGCTGACGAGGGCGGTGTGATGGACGGCTCTGACGCCGTTGGCGGCAACGCGAACAGCGATGGCGAGTTCAGTGACGCCAGCAACGACTCTGGTGGTGCTCCTAAGGATGCCTTGGGGGATTTGCCCGACTGATTGTGCATCGTTCCTCCTTCCTTACCCTGCATGAATAGAACTCAGGTTTTGGCCTGATAGCTGTGAGAGCATTTTGGAGGGGGAGCCCCTCATGTAAAACTTGCGTTTATCATGTCAGTAGAAGCTACATTGCCCATGCGCCCGCGAAAAGTGGTTGGCTTAAGCGACGCGCTGGTCGGCTGGTTTACCTTTGTCCCGTGCTGGCCCTGGGGCGGCCCGCAGGAGGCTGTGGTGCCCTAAGTGTTTCCTAATTGAATCCGTAGGATCTGCAGTAAAACGCCCTCCTGAGAGGACGCGGCGGCGGTAGTCTGGGCTGCGCGCAAGCTAGGCTTGACCCGGCTCGCGAGGGGCTCATGAGGGGAGGCAGCTGAAGTGAACTGGTAACCGAAACAGGAGAAATTGCTCGAACGAGACTAAGCACCCCTTCCCCGAACACAGGCAAATCTCAAATTCGAATCCAACTTGAAACCAGCGAGGGAAAGCGACAACCAAAGGGAAGAGCAACGAAAGCAAACAAAAGGCCGCGTCCGGCACCTAGTCTAGTCTTGGACGTCTTCTCACCAGCGCGGAGCTAAGTGCTGCCACTGGGCGTCGGAGGGAGCCCCAGGGCCTGAGGCCGGCACCCCTGACACTCCA
This sequence comes from Triticum dicoccoides, assembly GCF_002162155.2. Classification (NCBI taxonomy): domain Eukaryota; kingdom Viridiplantae; phylum Streptophyta; class Magnoliopsida; order Poales; family Poaceae; genus Triticum; species Triticum dicoccoides. The sequence goes on along the minus strand of NC_041390.1, from coordinate 437,500,507 downwards.
GGGCGTGTACAGCCCCACTCATTATTACGTGAGAGTGTCACGGGGCGGCGAGCTTCACAGGCACTGGGCCTTCTTCACAGGTACTGGCCTTGCTTCATATCGCCAGATGAGGGCCCCGCCTTGCGCCACACTCTAGTGCCATCAGCAACGACCGGAAACCAGGACGCCGCCCGATGGGGTAGAGCGGTCGCCAGCGGTTCCCCCGACGACCACGGGTCCTCCGCCAGGGGCAGGCCCTGAGGCAACTCCCCAGCAGAGGGCCTACCTCCTGAGAACACCTTGCTCCGAACGCCGCGGTGGTGATGTCGGATCTCGGCCCCTCTCGTGCAGCCCCCTGCGCCCTCCTCCCGAGGGGTAGGAGACCGTGGGAGCGGGGCAGCTGCTCGCTGTGGCGACCTGCACCTCCTGCGATCCATGGTTAGCGTATAGCTGCTCCTGAAGAATTAGCGGTACCCGATAATCGTTGCCTCCAGCATGGCCAGTGGGACAGTCCCGAGGCTCCTGGAAAGGCTCGGCTTCTAGTGCCTCGTCCCCCCAGCTTGGGCTGAGGAGCGAGCCTTGTCCATTATCGTGAGGGTGTCCTTGGTCCATCATGAGGGGCACGTATTCCTCAGGCGCCGTCATCCCTAATGCCACGCCGTAATGCCCCGCATGCCATGCAGTCCTTCCTGACGCGCCCACCGTGGGGTGGCAGCGCGGCCGCTCACTAGGGCCGCGGGTCGCATTGAGTGGAGAAGGGGTGAGCCCCCGAGGCGGCGAAGCCCAGGAGCTCTGCCACTCGCTCCAGCAGCTCATCGTGGCCGCCCTCCAGCAGTCTGCACTGCAGCAGCTCTCGGGCCACCGTGAGCGCGGCCCTCGAGTTCGCCTGCTCCCTGTGAGTGTACGGCGCCGTGGTCGTGGCGTGATTGGAGGCCTTTGCTGCCGACCGCGCCTGCCGTAGCGTGAGAGCTGTCGAAGCCTGTCCGCGTCGCCCGCGGCCCGCAGCGCCCATGCGGACCGCGAGGTGCCTGGGGCACGCGGTCGCCCGAGGCGAGCGGCTCTGCGCGGGCAGGCCACGCCGCCCATGGGTCTGGGTTGCCCTCCTGGTCGCCGGGCATGGTGATGACGGCGCGACGGGGCTCGGAGCGGTAGAAGGTGGGTTCTGGCGCACCCCTACCTGGCGCGCTAAATGTCGGGTTTCGGGTTCCGGCAGACCCTTGAGGTTCGAACACTGGGGTGCGCGCGGAGATTTCGCCTCCTACCTACCTGCACCCCTCCGCCATGCTAGGATCTAAAACTAAGGAAAGAACAACACAAGAGACACTGGGTTTATACTAGTTCGGGCCACCGTTGTGGTGTAATACCCTACTCCAGTGTGTGGTGTGGTGGATTGCCTCTTGGGCTGATGATGATGATGAATACAAGGAAGAACAGCCTCGCGAGGGTCTGTTCTTGGCTGGGGCGATGAACTGCTCGGAGGAGTTCAGTCACCTTTCTCTCTCTCTCTCTCTCTAATCGACCGAATGGCCGAACCGACCCCCAGAGACCCCTTTTCTACTCCCCGGCTATGTGGGTGGCTGGTCCTATTTATAGAGGCCCTGGTCCTCTTCCCAAATATCGAGCAGGAAGGGAGCCAACAATGGCGGGCTAATTTGAAAGGGGACAACAAGTATCAGCTATCCTGACAAAAGTAGTCTTCACCTGCGCAAAGCTCTGGTGATGACGCTGTCTTGGGCTCCACGGTGACCTCCGTCTCGTAGTCCTCCTGGTCTTGGTCTCGTTGCACCGAAATGGCAACCTTTGCCTGATGCCTCAGTACTCCGCGGCTGCGCTTGCCCCCTTTGCACCAAAGAGGAAAGGAGGACGCTGCGTGGGCTGGCACCCGCCTGGCGCCCTAAGTCATCATGGCTTGCGTCACGGGCACCTCACGAGGTACCCCGCCTTGATCTCTCCGCCTCCTCGTGAGCCGGCCTGACGAGGCCGTTCCTGAGGAAGCTCCGCGTCGTCCGCCCCGCGAGGCTTGGCCCCTCGCGAGGGTCTTCGGTTTGTGTTGGTGAATATGGGCCGTGCTGGGCCCCCCTTTGAGCCACGCCACAGGCCGCAGGCAGGCAAGTCTGGGGACCCCCGTTCCCAGAACACCGACAGATTCGTCCCCGGCCACGGGCTCCGAACCGCCTGCTTCCGTACCCATCATATCTGATTGGGCACCGATCATGGAGTTTACCTCCGCGGATATCTTTCAGCACTCACCCTTGGGTGACGTGCTAAATTCATTGAGGTCTCTCTCCTTGTCAGGAGACCCTTGGCCGAACTATGTCCGGCTCGAGTGGGAAGCGTACGACGAAGAAATTCATTCCCCACCCACCACCCTCTTAATAGCCACTATCGACGACTTAACCGACATGCTTGATTTCGTCTCCGAAGACATCGACGTTATGGACGACGATGTAGGAGAAGAACAGGAATCACCGCCCATAGGGCGCTGGACAACCACCTCATCATATGATATATAAATGGTGGACACCACCAAAGAAAGCGATGGCAACAAGGCAACGGAGGATAATCCCCTCGAGAAGCAATTTAAGCACCGGCGTCATCGGCGCCGCTCTAAGGCCCTCCATAGAAAAAGCAGCGATACCTACACAAGAGACAATAACATTGCAGACAGTGCCGAAGACGAAGACAATCCCTTCCAGCCAGGCCCCGAGCGGGAGGATGGGCAAGCTAGCCCTAAGGAATAGGCGGTAGACGGAGAATCAGAGGATGATAATTACATGCCCCTCTCCGATGAAGAGGTGAGCCTCGGCGATGAAGAATTTATCGTGCCTGAGGATCCCATCAAGCTGGAGCGCTTCAAGCGCCGGCTTATAGCCACAGCAAAAAGCCTGAAGAAAAAGAAAAAGCAGCTTCAAGCTCATCAAGATCTGCTAGAGGATAGATGGACAGAGGTGCTGGCAGCCGAGGAATACGAACTCGAGCGCCCAACCAAAAGTTACCCAAAGCGCAGGTTGCTACCCCAACTCGAGGAGGAAGCATTAAAGCCTACACTACCAGCGTATGATGCGGCTGACCGGCCACGTCGTGGCCGAGACAAAGCGGTGTATCAGCCTGAAGTCCAGCCCGCACCCCGTCGCCAGTCAAACAAAAACACCAAGGCCCGGGGCAACACGCAGGACCTGCGAGACGTATTGGAAAACAAAGCAGGACATACAAGATCGATCTATGGATCACGGGGGCGCGCCCCAACACATGACGACGACCGTCACGCCGGATATACTAAAAACAAATCCGGCCAGGCCGAATATAGCAGACAAGACTCGTATGAACTGTGTCGTGATATAGCCCGGCACAGAGGAGCCGCACATCCCCTATGCTTCACTGATGAAGTAATGGATCACGAATTCCAAGAAGGTTTTAAACCCGTGAATATTGAATCATATGATGGCACAAAAGACTCCGCGGTATGGATCGAAGATTTCCTACTCAAAATCCACATGGCCCGCGGTGATGATCTACATGCCATCAAGTACCTCCCATTAAAACTCAAAGGACCTGCTCGGCACTGGCTCAATAGCCTAACGGCAAACTCAATTGGCAGTTGGGAGAATTTGGAGGACGCATTCCTTGACAACTTCCAGGGCACTTATGTGCGACCACCGGATGCCGATGACTTGAGTCACATAACCCAACAGCCAGGGGAATCAGCTAGGAAATTCTGGACTCGGTTCCTAACTAAAAAGAACCAAATCGTCGAATGTCCAGATGCCGAGGCCTTAGCGGCGTTTAAGCATAACATCCGTGATGAGTGGCTCGCCCAACACCTTGGCCAAGAAAAGCCGAAGTCCATGGCAGCCCTCACGACACTCATGGCCCGCTTTTGAGCGGGCGAGGATAGCTGGCTGGCTCGCAGCAACAACACATCAAGAAACACTGGCAATTCAGATGCCAAAGATAGCAATGGCAGGTCACGTCGCAATAGACACAAATAGCGTAACAACGGCGACAACGCCGAAGACACGGCAGTTAATGCCGGTTCAGTGGCTCTAAATCTGGTCAGCGGAAAAATTTGTTCAAAAGAAGCAATCCGGGCCCATCCAGCTTGGACCGAATACTCGATCGTTCGTGTCAAATTCACGGCACCCCGGTAAACCAGCCAACCACACCAACAGAGAATGATGGGTGTTCATACAGGCTGGCATGTTGAATGTCGAAAACAAGGAAAAGGGGATGCATAGCAAGGACGAGGAGGAGCCCCGGCCGCCGAACACAGGAGGACAGAAGAAATTTCCTCCCCATGTGAAAATGGTAAACATGATATACGCAACCCATATTCCCAAGCGGGAACGGAAGCATGCACTAAGGGACGTCTATGCAATGGAGCCAGTCGCCCCAAAGTTCAACCCATGGTCTTCTTGTCCGATCACCTTCGATCGCAGGGACCACCCCACCAGTATCTGTCATGGCGGTTCAGCCGCATTGGTCCTTGACCCCATCATTGACGGATTTCACCTCACTCGAGTCCTTATGGACGGTTGCAGCAGCCTGAACTTGCTTTATTAGGATACAGTGTGCAAAACGGGTATAGAACCCTCGATGATTAAACCCACCAAAACCACCTTTAAAGGTGTCATCCCAGGTGTGGAGGCCTGTTGCACGGGCTCAATAACACTAGAAGTAGTCTTCGGATCTTCGGACAACTTCCGAAGCAAGGAGTTAATCTTCGATATCGTCCCCTTCCGCAGTGGCTATCATGCACTGCTCGAACCAACCGCATTTGCCAGATTCAATGCGGTACCGCATTATGCATATCTCAAGTTCAAAATGCCAGGACCTCGCGGGGTTATAACAGTTAATGGAAACACATAATGCTCGCTCCGCACGGAGGAGCACACTATGGCCCTCACAGCAGAAGCGCAAAGCAGCCTTATGAGGCAAACTGCCAATTCGGCGAAAAATACTCCGGACACCTTCAAGCGAGTCTGGAGTACCCTACAAGAGGATCGCCAGGCATGTTTACGGCTTGCCTAGCAATTCGGCCTCCGTCCTAGTCCCGGTCAAGCGGCGAAATTTGTGCCGCGCGTACATAATTATGCACTCAAGATACCATGGGCATAGGCGGAGGCACGGCCATGGCACGGCCCACAATGCGGATCAACTGGTTTAGGACCCGTATACCTCTAACATATTCTTCCTTCCAGGCCCCTATTCTCTGAAGGCCCTCTCTGGTCATCTGATTATTGAACCCGTCACGGGAAGGAAACACCAAGGAAGCAAGAAGCTTTGACGTACAAGGGAATCCTCAGGTGGTCTCTGATAACGATCGATATACCTGTTTTGTATACCCACACGCAGCTTGACCTTGGATAGGACATGTCAAATAGTCCTACTTTTTACTTATTGCACTACATATATGCATACACTTTGACATATCATTTAAATAACAATGCACAATATCAAATCATTATTGCATTCATTTATCTTTTTTTCCTGTCTACTTACTTATGACAAGTCACACCTGTACATTCTGATATGACCAGTGCACGAGGGGCTTCAGTGTACCCCATAACACGGCATGAAAAGTCCGAACACTTTTGACAGTGCGGCACCCCGAACTTATAGCATTATATGCATTGGCTCCGAATCATGTCTTGGGTCAATAGTTGGTGTCGGTGTCAAAACCGGCGGATCTCGGGTAGGGGGTCCCGAACTGTGCGTCTAGGCCGGATGGTAACAGGAGGCAGGGGACATGAAGTTTTACCCAGGTTCGGGCCCTCTCGATGGAGGTAAAACCCTACGTCCTGCTTGATTAATATTGATGATATGGGTGTTACAAGAGTTGATCTACCACGAGATCAGAGAGGCTAAACCCTAGAAGCTAGCCTATGGTATGATTGTTGATGTGTATCTTGTCCTACGGACTAAAACCCTCCGGTTTATATAGACACCGGAGAGGGTTAGGGTTACATAAAGTCGGTTACAATGGTAGGAGATCTGAACATCCGTGTCGCCTAGCTTACCTTCCACTCCAAGGAAAGTCCTTTCCGGACACGGGACGGAGTCTTCAATCTTGTATCTTCATAGTCCAAGAGTCCAGCGGAAGGTATAGTTCGGCTATCCGAACACCCCCTAATCTAGGACTCCCTCAGTAGCCCCTGAACCAGGCTTCAATGACGATGGGTCCGGCGCGCAAATTGTCTTCAGCATTGCAAGGCGGGTTCCTCCTCCAAGTACTCCGTAGAAGATCTTAAACACAAAGATAGTGTCCGGCTCTGCAAAATAAGTTTCCACATGCTGCCATAGAGATAATAATATTTGCACAAATCTAATCTGCCGATGTATTCCGTGGTGCGACACACCACGGCCGAGCCTTTATCCGAGTCGCTTAATTACCCACCTCAGCGTGGTATGCGAGGTGGTTTCCTTGGCACGTCTTGTTAAAGCAGAGATCGTGTCCCCTTATTACGGGATTCTCATCAATACGGGCGTGGGTAACCCAACCACTTCTAGGACTCCTAGACCATAGGTAAGTCCAAACGTACACGGGGAGGACGCTTGATATCCACCCTCTTTATAAAGGGACAAAGCTTTTACCTTTTCCCTCCCGTGCTCAATCGAATCCTTCCCCCGCCTCAAGCTCAATCACCCAAAGCTCAGGTCAGGTGCTCCGAACCTTCAGTCATGTCCGGATCCAGCCTTCAAGGCTGATGGATGCCCTCCTCCGTCATGGAAGAAGACATTAAAAAGTTGAGGGAGACCAGGTATCTGACCACCGAGATGTCGCATCGGCTGCCTCCCCGGGGCAGGCCGTCCCCTCTCCCAAACCCAACGAGAGCGTCGTGTTTGTCTCCCACTTCCTCCGAGGTCTAGGTTTTGCTCTGGATCCTTTCGTCAGGGGCTTGATGTTTTATTACGGGCTAGATTTCCATGATCTAGCTCCGGACTCCTTCCTGCATATCACGACTTTTGTTGTCGTATGCGAGGCCTTCCTCTGGGTTACCCCCCACTTTGGCTTATGGCTCAAGACCTTTGAAGTAAAGCCGAAGATGATCGAAGGGCAACATGCAGAGTGTGGAGGCGCCTCAATACGCAAGATGACGGGAGCTTCGTGGCCCAAAGGTTCCATCCCAGAGGTGTCTGCATTGTGGCAATAGGAGTGGTTCTACATCACGACTCCTAGAAGTGCCAAGTGGGCGGCCGCCCCTGTTTTTCGCTTGGGCCCTCCACCATGACTGATGTCATGGATCAGCAGAGGACTGAGCTGGGGTCCAGCCAAGGACGTGCCTATGCTGGTTCGTCAAGTCCAGCATTGCAAACGTCGGCCCCTTCGCTTGTGGGAGTTCAATCCCGAGGGTCCACATGTCATTCAAAATTTTCTCGGCCTGACGCACGAGGATATGTATAAGTCATTCTTTGGACCTCAAGTAGAGTGTCTGGAAATCACCGAGGACGTGGGCCTGAGTAGTAATCGCGCCGCCGAACAGGTAAGGAATCTTCCGGCCGAACATATTATATTTCCTTCGTTACGAAGTTATTTTTGAGAGTTCGTTTTTTTGACCAGGACTGGCTAATAAAGGCGAAGTTGATTCGGTGTTTGGCCCCCCTCGCTGAGGGTTTGGAGAATCCGGTATTGGAAAAGATGCTCCAGACCGCACCTTGCCCGGATCCCTTGAAGGAAGATACTGTGGAGGATAATGCGGGTAGACGCGGGCCCCCAACGCTGCCTATTCTAACCGAGGGAGCGAGCGTCTCCGTGAAGGAAGACGAACGGAAGAGGAAAAGGACTGCGCCCGGGAATTCGGAAGCCGAAGCTCCCAGATCAATTCTCCCGGGAGTCGTAAGTGACCCGAAAACTTTAATAGTACAGATATGCCATCTTTTTTTTCTGAGAAAATAAACACCACATACATTTGTGCAGTTCGGGCCTTAGCCCCTCTCAAATGAGCTCGTCTTCGGGGGATCTTCTTCCAGAGATGATGGAGAGCGAGACGCCTCCTCCGGACTCCTCCGCTCCGGAAGCGGGCGACCCTGAAGTGTCGTCGCGGAGGGCCTCTCCGAGTCCGGTGCGGCCAGAAGGTAATCCTATTGACCCCCGAGGCTCCCAATGTCCGGCTCCCGAAGAGAGCAGACAAAAGAGTCCGGCACCGTCTAGTGTGCGATCGGACGTTCTGAGGGAGTTGGTGGGGTGAGCGGCCATCTCAGATGATCACCGTGTGCTGATGAATATGGTGATGGAGAGGATATCGTCCACCGAAAGTGGATTGCATGAAGCTTTTATGAGTCTACTAACAGGCTTTGAGGTACGTAAAAGGAATGTGTAATAGTGCTGCACATGCTAGGTGTGCCCTGTGTAGATAGTGACCCCTGAGACTCTGGTTGTCGTCGGAAATGATGATGAACGGAGGATCATATTCCCAGGTAATAACCATACTGCCTCTATGTGCAGGAGATGGAAGCTCCGCTGGCCAGCCGGACTAGCCAGTTTGCCCGTTTAGAACGGCAGTTGGATGTGGCAGATGCCGACATCGAGCTTGTTAACAAAAGGCTTGACGAGGCGCAGGGTAAGTATCCTTGTCTGGTAAACGCCACATAGGAAGAGTATGATGCCAGTGTTTTTAACATGTCATGACTACAGATGGAGCTGCCACTGTTGAAGCCTTGCGGGCGGAACTTGCCCGAGCCAAGGAACAAGCAAGATTGGGTAATGTGGCTGCTTTGAAGGCGGCCGAAGAATTGCGAGCCGAGAAGGCCGCACATGGCGAGAGCCGAGATAAGATGGCCAATATAGCAGTAGAATTAAAAGCCGCAATAGACCGTTGTCGGGCTCTTGAAAATGAAAACCAGGCGAAGGCATCGGACCTTGAGAAGGCTGCTGCGAAGGGAAAAGACCTCCGCTCTGCTATGAGGGCAAAGAAGGAGGAGCTGCAGGAAGCCGGGGATATTGTAGCCGGGAAGTCCTTTATGCTGTAGAGGAAGTACGAAGATCCACGGTATGCCCCTCTGGATCGGCTGTGGAATTCGGAGGATGCATATATGGATTTGGCGGCGAGCGCTGCCGATGCGGCCAAGTACCTCCAGAGTCAGACGGACCGTGAAGTAGACCAGCTGTTTTGGAAGCAGTTCCTTTCTCCCGAGCGTCCGCTTTCGTTGACGGATCAATTAGCCGAATGGGACGAACTAAATAGTTTGTCCAGACTCTCCATGAGGTTTGTTGTGGATCAGCTATGGCCGGGAAGGTCAAAACCGAGCAGCTATTTCAGCTTGGTGTAGCAGGTCCTCGATGTGGTACCGCACATAAATGCGATGAAGAGGTCAGCGTGCATAGAAGGCGCACGGATGGCCTTTGCCTGTGCTAAAGCATACTGGGCAGAGATGGATGCTACCACTGTTGCAGCGCAGGATTCGGCCACAGGTCGAAGGGCTGCTGAGCACTACTTTGAGGAAGTTCTTGAGGGTGCTCGTTTGATAGAGACCCAGTTCTCAAAAAATATTATGTTTGAGTGACATGTAATCTCATTGTAAGCGAAATGCTTTTATAAATTTTTATAAGGCTACTTTTATACTTTTGCCTGAAAGTAATGTGATGCCTCCTGGGCGACCGTTTATGTATACATGTGTATAACCTGAAAGATTGCAGTCGTCGGCTTCAACCCCCACGCATATAATGCGGAGGTGTTCGCAGAAACATGCATTCAACGTCTTGGTCCTATTAAGGAGGTGATAGCGGCGAGCGAGGCAACCGGACTATAATGCTTTAACACTTTCACTTAGCCATAGGAGTTTGACAGTGGGGCTACTAGATAGCCCCTGGTGGCTCCGCACTCTCCCGATGCCGGGGTGCGTATATGCCTGGCCAGAAAGAGGCCCTTCGTTAAGGCGGAGGAATTCTAACATTCCCATGGGTCATCGAGTGGTTGACCAGTCTCACGCTAGATCATGATAGTCAGTTTTCATCTTTCTCTACTAAGGTGCTCGTCCGGATGAACTAGGGCACAATCGCGGTATTTCTCCTGGTGCTACCTTAGCCGGTAAAGCGGAACGTAAGGCACCAAAACACAAGAGCCGGGCAAACCCAACATTTGACCAAAGACAATGATTCGGAGCTGATGCATATAGGGCCAAACTCGCGACGCCGAACACTCCCTAAGGTATTCGGTCTTTGTGATATAAACCGGGCCTCAAGAATGGCCTTTGTAAGAAGCCCCTTGTGTCCAGGTACGTGCATTGTTCTGGCGTGGCCACATGCCAAGACGTCAGCATCCTTCTCAACGGTGGATATGTATCAACAAGAGACAGTAAAAAAGGTTTACGCAGGGTCTTAATCTAAAAAGAATCCTTGGGGCGGGTCCCTGCTGCATGTCTGCGCTTGTGTCTCCGTTGTGCCGTATCCTGGACGGGTGTAGGACGATGATTATCTATAAAAGAGAGGAATTTAGGTAAAAAGGTTGTCGTGCAAAAGGATAGTTTTCTAAAGAAACCACGTATAATTCAAGATAAGAAGAAATCGCCACTCGTCTGCGTGCATTGAGCCCCTTGTACTTTTGAAGGATAGGGGTGTGACCGTTTATTCGATATGAGTAGTGGCGCCGGACATGATTAGTTGTGTCTGAGGTCTTGACGACCTATTGGATGCTCTTGATGGTCTGGGCACCTTTAGTGTGCGGCTGCCAAGGCAGCCTCACTCTCTTCGGCGCGTAGAGATTGCTTGATACTTCCGTGCACTGAAATGATGCCACGTGGACCGGGCATCTTGAGTGTTAGGGAGGTGTAGTGTGGTATTGCATTAAAGCGAGCAAAAGCTTCGCGTCCGAGTAGTGCTTGATAGCCACTTTGAAACGGAGCGATGTGGAAAGTTAAAAGCTCTCGACGGAAGTTATCGGGGGAGCCAAATATAACTTGTAGTAGGAGGGAGCCCGTACAACGAGCCCCTGGGCCTGGCGTTACTCCTTTAAAGGTAGTATTGCTATGGCGAAATTGTGTTGGGTCTAGCCCCATCCCGCGGATTGTATCCTGGTATATTAGGTTTAGGCTACTGCCGCCATCCATCAAGACCCGTGTGAAGTGTTATCTGCCAATTACTGGGTCTAATACCAGGATGCCCATCCTGCGTGCTGGATACTTGAGGAGTAATCGCGATGGTCGAAGGTGATTGGTTGAGACGACCAGTGGCGGGACTTCGCGGGGACAGGCATTTTGGTATATTTTTCTGGGAGTGCCGCGTTGTTTTTTCTCTTGATCATGTGTAACACGTTTACTGTTTTGACTTCGGGTGGAAATTTCTTTTGTTCCCCCTTGTCTTGCGTGGGAGGTTCGTCCTCATCTTCACTTGGTGTATCCTTCCCCTTGTGTATGGCGTTAAGCTTGCCGGACTGCTTGAAGACCCAACATTCTCTGTGGGTATGATTAGCAGGTTTGCTAGGGATACTATGGATCTGACATACTTGGTCCAGAATTTTGTTGAGGCTGGACAGTTCATCCCTGGTGCCTTTGGAGGGCGGCTTTTGGTTTGGCCGAGGGACTTTGAATCCGGCATTTACTGCCATGTCCTTCGTGTTGTCTTCTTTATTCCGGCGTTTCTTATTGCTGTTGCGCCGTGATTTCCTGTTTCCATCTCTAACTTCAGATGTACTGGGGTCGCTGGTGCTGCATTTGGCTAGCCAGCTGTCCTCACCCGTGCAAAAGCGGGTCATGAGGTTTGTTAATGCGACCATCGTTCTCGGCTTGTTTTGGCCGACGTGTCTGGCGAGCCATTCGTCGCGGACGCTGTGCTTGAAAGTCGTTAAGGCTTCGGCATCCGGACAGTCGACAATCTGGTTCTTTTTAGTAAGAAACCTATTCCAAAGCTTTCGGGCTGGCTCTCCGGGCTGTTGACTTATGTGACTCAGGTCGTCCGCATCCGGAGGTCGGACATAAGTCCCTAGAAAGTTTGCCCGAAAGGCGTCTTCGAGCTCTTCCCAACTTCCAATGGAGCTTTCGGGAGGCCTTTGAGCCAGTGACGGGCTGGCAGTTTGAGTTTGAGAGGTAAGTACTTGATGGCATGGAGATCATCCCCTCGAGCCATATGGATATGAAGGATATAGTCCTCAATCCAGACCCCAGGGTCTTTGTTCCGTCGTATGCCTCTATGTTTACGGTCTTGAATCCCTCTGGAAATTCATGGTCCAGCACCTCATCAGTGAAACATAGGGTGTGTGCGGCACCCCTGTAGCTGGGTGTGCCGCGTTGTTCGGATGTTTGTTGTGTTGCATTGTATGCTGGGGTGCGCTTGCGTGGTCCATAGATGGATCTTGTTGCACCGTCCTTTGGGTGCGAGCCCTCGCATGGGTCGCGTGTTGTATTGTGAGCGGCATTGAATGCCGTTCAGTGTTGGTAGAGGGGTCGTCTATCCGACCAGGTGGCTGCTTTGATATTTGGTTGTGGGGGGTCTGAGGCCTCCTCATCGAATTCGGGTAGCAGCTTCCACTTTGGGTAGCTCTTGGAGGGGCGATTGTCGCCGTACCTTGCTACAGTGTTGAGTATTTTGCTCCATCTGAATTGGAGCGTGTTTTTCTCGGCCTTGAGCCTCCGCTTCTGCTTTTTGAGGCTCCTTGCGGTGGCAACGAGCCTTTTACGGGCATTCTGCTGCTCCGAGTGCCTGTCCGGCGTTATGTCGCCCGAACCATTATCATTGATGGGATTTGTTTGTTCGGTTTGATTATCCGGTTTGCCGTTGTCTGGCAGTGGTTCGCTCTACTCCAGCGCTGGATCAGTGTGATCGCTATTTCTGTCGAGGCGGGATTTGGGGCGGCGCTTGCATCGCCGCTTTGACTGCTTTTTGAGGGAACAATCCTTCGGTGCGTCCTTCCGCTCCTCGTCGTCATCTTTGGGTGCGTCCACCATGTATACGTCATATGACGAGGTGGCGTTCCAGGGCTCGATAGGCGCTGGTTCTTCATCGTCCCCTTGATCGGTGTCCATACCATCAATGTCGTCGGAGTTGAAGTCGAGCATGTCGGTTAAATCGTCGACAGTCGCTACCAAGTGGGTGGTGGGTGGGCTTTGAGTTTCTTCATCGTCTGAATCCCAACCTTGCTGACCGTAGTCTGGCCAGGGCTCTCCCGATAAAGAGAGAGACTTCAGTGACTTCAGGATATCGCCAAAAGGCGAGTGCTGAAAGACATCCGCGGCCGTGAACTCCATGATCGGCGCCCCATCGGATTTGCTCGGCAGAGGCGCGGAGGGTTCGGAGTTCGGAGAAGAATCCGGCTCCATGGAGTCACGAATCTTGCAGAGTACGGGGCTGGTGTTCGGTCCAACCGCCGTTGGGATCATAGCCCCCGAGGTGGTGACCAACCGCTCATCCTCGGTCGGCGGGGTCGGCTTCAAACTAAGGGTCGGAGCCGATGCGGGTGCGGCCTCCAGGGCACTGTTCGGCGGCAGAGCTAGATCATGCTTGTCGTGAAAGTGCGGCGCGCTCGGCAGTGGTTCGAATCCGTCGAAGATCAAGTCCCCGCGGATGTCGGCCATGTAGCTTAAACTTCCAAATCTGACCTGACGGCTAGGGGCGTAGCTTTCGATCTGCTCTAGATGGCCAAGTGAATCGGCCCGCAGTGCGAAGCCGCCAAAGACGAAGATCTGTCCGGGGAGGAAGGTCTCACCCTGGACTGCATCGCCATTGATGATCATAGGAGCCATCGGGCCTGATGGCGACGGCACCGAGGAACTCTCAATGAAAGCACCAATGTCGGTGTCAAAACCGGCGGATCTCGGGTAGGGGGTCCCGAACTATGCGTCTAGGCCGGATGGTAACAGGAGGCAGGGGACACGAAGTTTTACCCAGGTTCGGGCCCTCTCGATGGAGGTAAAACCCTACATCCTGCTTGATTAATATTGATGATATGGGTGTTACTAGAGTTGATCTACCACGAGATCAGAGAGGCTAAACCCTAGAAGCTAGCCTATGGTATGGTTGTTGATGTGTATCTTGTCCTACGGACTAAAACCCTCCGGTTTATATAGACACCGGAGAGGGTTAGGGTTACATAAAGTCGGTTACAATGGTAGGAGATCTGAACATCCGTGTTGCCTAGCTTGCCTTCCACGCCAAGGAAAGTCCTTTCCGGACACGGGACGGAGTCTTCAATCTTGTATCTTCATAGTCCAGGAGCCCGGCGGAAGGTATAGTTTGGCTATCCGAACACCCCCTAATCCAGGACTCCCTCAGTTGGGTTTGCCCGGCTCCCATGTTTTGGTACCTTATGTTACGCTATATCGGCTAAGGTAGCACTAGGAGAACTACTGGGATTGTGTCCCGGTTCTTCCGGACAAGCACCTCAGTAGAGAAAGCCGAAAACTGACTGTCATGATGCGCTGAGAGCTGGTCGCTGTTCGAGAGGTCTCAAATCCTTAAAGATTTTTTCCGCTTCGGGTGAGGAGTCGACCTTGTCCGATTTAGGCGTACATAGCGCCCCATGATCGGCTTTCCAAATACTAGGGGCTTCGCCAAAATTTAAAATTGTAGACTTCTATGGCTAAGTGAGAGTGATAAATTTTTATAGTCTGATTGCCTGGTTCGTTGTGCTAAACACCTCATTCGAAGGACCCAAATCTGGGATAAAGAGTGATCAGGTTTATCCCGAACACCTCTGTACTAGTTACATGGGGGCAGAAGCCGACGACTGGCCAACCCTCAAATTTTATAAATGGCCGCACAGAAGGTAATATTTTAAACCAACAAGCGTTACATAGCACACATGAACTCGTTTCACATTACAGGATCACATGAGTACATTCATTCAAATATTAGATCCTTAGCACATTCCTCTGCCAGAAGGTGAGCACCCTTCAGGACACTGTCATAATACTTTTCGGGGTGGCGATGCTCCTTGCCCTCCAGCGGCCCCTCCTTCACCAGCTTTTCGGCGTCCATCTTCGCCCAGTGCACTTTCGCCCGGGCAAAAGCCCTGCGCGCACCCTCAATGCAGATGGACCGCTTTATGACTTCAAACTGTGGGCAGACGTTCACAAGCTGCCTTACCAGGCCGAAATAGCTGCTAGGCAGGGGCTCGCCAGGCCACATCCGTGTTGGGGAACGTTGCAGAAAACAAAAATTTTCCTACGGTTTCACCAAGATCCATCTATGAGTTCATCTAGCAACGAGTGATTGGATTGCATCTACGTACCTTGTAGATTGCAAGCGGAAGCGTTCAAAGAACGGGGATGAGGGAGTCGTACTCGACGCGATCCAAATCACCGGAGATCCTAGCGCCGAACGGATGGCACCTCCGTGTTCAGCACATGTACGGTCAGCGTAACGTCTCCTTTTTCTTGATCCAGCAAGGGGGAAGGAGAGGTTGAGGGAGATGGCTCCAGCAGCAGCACGACGGCGTGGTGGTGATGGAGCTGCAGTACTCCGGCAGGGCTTCGCTATGCACTATGGAGGAGGAGGATGTGTTGGAGAGGGAGAGGGAGGCACCAAAGGCGTGGTATGAGAGGCCCTCCTTTCCCCACTATATATAGGGAGTCCAAGGGGGGGCGCCGGCCCTAGGAGATCCAATCTCCTAGGGGGGGTGCGGCCAAGGGAGGAATCCCTCCTCCACAAGGCACCTAGGAGGTGCCTTCCCCTTTTGGTACTCTTCCCTTCCTTGAACCCTAGGCGCATGGGCCTCTTGGGTCTGGTGCCCTTGCCCATATAGGCCAAGGCGCACCCCCTACAGCCCATGTGGACCCCGGGGCAGGTGGCCCCACCCGGTGGACCCCCGGGACCCTTCCGGTGGTCCCGGTACAATACCGGTGACCCCGAAACTTGTCCCGATGCCCGAAATAGCACTTCCTATATATAATTCTTTACCTCTGGACCATTCCGGAACTCCTCATGACGTCCGGGATCTCATCCTGGACTCCGAACAACATTCGGGTTACTGCATATACATATCCCTACAACCCTAGCGTCACCGAACCTTAAGTGTGTAGACCCTACGGGTTCGGGAGACATGTAGACATGACCGAGATCGCTCTCCGGTCAATAACCAACAGCGGGATCTGGATACCCATGTTGGCTCCCACATGCTCCTCGATGATCTCATCGGATGAACCATGATGTCGAGGATTCAAGCAACCCCGTATACAATTCCCTTCGTCAATCGGTATGTTACTTGCCCGAGATCCGATCGTCGGTATCCCAATACCTCGTTCAATCTCGTTACCGGCAAGTCACTTTACTCGTACCATAATGCATGATCCCTTGACCAGACACTTGGTCACTTTGAGCTCATTATGATGATGCATTATCGAGTGGGCCCAGTGATACCTCTCCGTCATACAGAGTGACAAATCCCAGTCTTGATCCGTGTCAACCCAACAGACATTTTCGGAGATACCCGTAGTATACCTTTATAGTCACCCAGTTACGTTGTGACATTTGGCACACCCAAAGCACTCCTACGGTATCCGGGAGTTACACGATCTCATGGTCTAAGGAAAAGATACTTGACATTGGAAAACTCTAGCAAACGAACTATACGATCTTATGCTATGTTTAGGATTGGGTCTTGTCCATCACATCATTCTCCTAATGATGTGATCTCGTTATGAATGACATCGAATGTCCATAGTCAGGAAACCATGACTATCTGTTGATCAACGAGCTAGTCAACTAGAGGCTTACTAGGGACATGTTGGTGTCTATTATTCACACATGTATTACGATTTCCGGATAACACAATTATAGCATGAATAAAGACAATTATCATGAACAAGGAAATATAATAATAATTCTTTTATTATTGCCTCTAGGGCATATTTCCAACAGTCTCCCACTTGCACTAGAGTCAATAATCTAGTTACATGTGATGAATCGAACACCCATGGAATTCTGGTGTTGATCATGTTTTGCTCTAGGGAGAGGTTTAGTCAACGAATCTACTATATTCAGGTCTGTATGTACTTTACAAATATCTATGTCTCCATCTTGAACATTTTCACGAATGGAGTTGAAGCGATGCTTGATGTGCCTCGTCTTCTTGTGAAACCTGGGCTCCTTGGCAAGTGCAATAGCTCCAGTGTTGTCACAGAAGAGTTTGATTGGCCCCGACGCATTGGGTATGACTCCTAGGTCGGTGATGAACTCCTTCACCCAAATTGCTTCATGTGCTGCCTCCGAGGCTGCCATGTACTCCGCTTCACATGTAGATCCCGCCACGACGCTCTTCTTGCAACTGCACCAGCTTACTGCCCCACCATTCAAAATATACACGTATCCGGTTTGTGACTTAGAGTCATCCAGATCTGTGTCGAAGCTAGCGTCGACGTAACCTTTTACGACGAGCTCTTCGTCACCTCCATAAACGAGAAACATTTCCTTAGTCCTTTTCAGGTACTTCAGGATATTCTTGACCGCTGTCCAGTGTTCCTTGCCGGGATTACTTTGGTACCTTCCTGCCAAACTTACGGCAAGGTTTACATCAGGTCTGGTACACAGCATGGCATACATAATAGAACCTATGGCTGAGGCATAGGGGATGACACTCATCTCTTCTATATCTTCTGCCGTGGTCGGACATTGAGCTGAGCTCAATTTCACACCTTCTAACACAGGCAAGAACCCCTTCTTAGACTAATCCATATTGAACTTCTTCAATATCTTATCAAGGTATGTGCTTTGTGAAAGACCTATGAGGCGTCTTGATCTATCTCTATAGATCTTGATGCCTAATATATATGCAGCTTCTCCAAGGTCCTTCATTGAAAAACTCTTATTCAAGTAGGCCTTAATGCTGTCCAAGAGTTCTATATCATTTCCCATCAGAAGTATGTCATCTACATATAATATGAGAAATGCTATAGAGCTCCCACTCACTTTCTTGTAAACGCAGGCTTCTCCATAAGTCTGCGTAAACCCAAACGCTTTGATCATCTCATCAAAGCGAATGTTCCAACTCCGAGATGCTTGCTCCAGCCCATAAATCGAGCGTCGGAGCTTGCACACCTTGTCATCATTCTTAGGATAGACAAAACCTTCCGGCTGCATCATATACAATTCTTCCTTAAGGAAACCATTAAGGAATGCCGTTTTGACGTCCATTTGCCATATTTCATAATCATAGAATGCAGCAATTGCTAACATGATTCGGACGGACTTTAGCTTCGCTACCGGTGAGAAAGTCTCATCGTAGTCAACCCCTTGAACTTGTCGATAACCCTTAGAGACAAGCCGAGCTTTATAGATGGTCACATTACCATCCGCGTCTGTCTTCTTCTTAAAGATCCATTTATTTTCTATGGCTCGCTGCTCAACGGGCAAGTCAGTCAAAGTCCATACTTCGTTTTCATACATGGATCCTATCTCGGATTTCATGGCTTCTAGCCATTTGTCGGAATCCGGGCCCACCATTGCTTCTTCATAGTTCGAAGGTTCACCGTTGTCTAACAACATGATTTCCAAGACAGGGTTGCCGTACCACTCTAGTGCGGAACATGTCCTTGTGGACCTTCGAATTTCAGTAGGAGCTTGATCAGAAGTATCTTGATCATCATCATTAACTTCCTCTCTTGTCGGTGCAGGCACCTCAGAAACATTTTCTTGAGTTGCGCCATTTTCTGGTTCAAGAGGTAATACTTCATCAAGGTCTACATTCCTCCCACTTACTTCTTTCGAGAGAAACTCTTTCTCTAGAAAGGACCCATTCTTGGCACCAAAGATCTTGCCTTCGGATCTGAGGTAGAAGGTATACCCAATAGTTTCTTTAGGGTATCCTATGAAGACGCATTTTTCCGATTTGGGTTCGAGCTTTTCAGGTTGAAGTTTCTTGACATAAGCATTGCATCCCCAAACTTTTAGAAACGACGGCTTAGGTTTCTTCCCAAACCATAATTCATACGGTGTCGTCTCAACGGATTTCGACTGAGCCCTCTTTAAAGTGAATGTGGCAGTCTCTAAAGCATAGCCCCAAAAAGATAGCGGTAAATCGGTAAGAGACATCATAGATCGCACCATATCTAATAGAGTGCGATTACGACGTTTGGACACACCATTACGCTAAGGTGTACCAGGCGGCGTGAGTTGTGAAACTATTCCACATTTTCTTAAGTGTGTGCCAAACTCGTGACTCAAGTATTCTCCTCCACGATCTGATCGCAGGAACTTGATTTTCCTGTCACGTTGATTCTCAACCTCACTCTGAAATTCCTTGAACTTTTCAAAGGTCTCAGACTTGTGTTTCATTAAGTAGACATCCCCATATCTACTCAAGTCATCAGTGAGGGTGAGAACATAACGATAGCCACCGCGAGGCTCAACACTCATTGGACCACACACATCAGTATGTATGATTTCCAATAAGTTGGTTGCTCGCTCCATTGTTCCTGAGAACGGAGTCTTGGTCATTTTACCCATGAGGCATGGTTCGCACGTGTCAAATGATTCGTAATCAAGAGACTCTAAAAGTCCATCAGCATGGAGCTTCTTCATGCGTATGACACCTATGTGACCAAGGCGGCAGTGCCACAAGTATGTGGGACTATCATTATCAATCTTACATCTTTTGGTACTCACACTATGAACATGTGTAGCATTACGCTCGAGATTCATTAAGAATAAACCATTCACCATCGGAGCATGACCATAAAACATATCTCTCATATAAATAGAACAACCATTATTCTCGGATTTAAATGAGTAGCCATCTCGAATTAAACGAGATCCTGATACAATGTTCATGCTTAAAGCTGGCACTAAATAACAATTATTAAGGTTTAAAACTAATCCTGAAGGTAAATGTAGAGGTAGCGTGCCGACGGCGATCACATTGACCTTGGAACCATTCCTGATGCGCATCGTCACCTCGTCCTTCGCCAATCTCCGCTTATTCCGCAGCTCCTGTTTTGAGTTACAAATGTGAGCAACCGCACCGGTATCAAATACCCAGGAGCTACTACGAATACTGGTAAGGTACACATCAATTACATGTATATCACATATACCTTTCGTTTTGCCGGCCTTCTTGTCCGCTAAGTATTTGGGGCAGTTCCGCTTCCAGTGACCACTTCCCTTGCAATAAAAGCACTCAGTCTCGGGCTTGGGTCCATTCTTTGGCTTCTTCCCGGCAGCTTGCTTACCGGGCGCGGCAACTCCCTTGCCGTCCTTCTTGAAGGCTTTCTTACCCTTGCCCTTCTTGAACTTAGTGGTTTTATTCACCATCAACACTTGATGTTCCTTTTTGACTTCTACCTCTGCTGATTTCAGCATTGTAAATACCTCAGGAATGGTCTTTTCCATCCCCTGCATATTGAAGTTCATCACAAAGCTCTTGTAGCTTGGTGGAAGCGACTGGAGGATTCTGTCAATGACTGCGTCATCCGGGAGATTAACTCCCAGCTGAGTCAAGCGGTTATGTAACCCAGACATTGTGAGTATGTGCTCACTGACAGAACTATTTTCCTCCATCTTACAACTGAAGAACTTGTCGGAGACTTCATATCTCTCGACCCGGGAATGAGCTTGGAAAACCATTTTCAGATCTTCGAACATCTCATATGCTCCGTGTCTCTCAAAACGTTTTTGGAGTCCCGGTTCTAAGCTGTAAAGCATGCCGCACTGAACGAGGGAGTAATCCTCAGCACGTGTCTGCCAAGCGTTCATAACGTCTTGGTTCTGTGGGACGGGAGGGTCACCTAGCGGTGCTTGTAGGACATAATCTTTCTTGGCAGCTATGAGGATGATCCTCAGGTTCCAGACCCAGTCCGTGTAGTTGCTGCCATCGTCTTTCAGCTTGGTTTTCTCTAGGAACGCGTTGAAGTTGAGGACTACGTTGGCCATTTGATATACAAGACATATTGTAAAGATTTTAGACTAAGTTCATGATAATTAAGTTCATCTAATCAAATTATTCAATGAACTCCCACTTAGATAGACATCCCTCCAGTAATCTAAGTATAACATGATCCGAGTTAACTAGGCCGTGTCCGATCATCACGTGAGACGGACTAGTCAACATCGGTGAACATCTTCATGTTGATCGTATCTTCTATACGACTCATGCTCGACCTTTCGGTCTTCTGTGTTCCGAGGCCATGTCTGTACATGCTAGGCTCGTCAAGTCAACCTAAGTGTTTGCATGTGTAAATCTGTCTTACACCCGTTGTATGTGAACGTTAGAATCTAACACCCGATCATCACGTGGTGCTTCGAAACAACGTACTGTCGCAACGGTGCACAGTTAGGGGGAACACTTTCTTGAAATTATTATGAGGGATCATCTTATTTACTACCGTCGTTCTAAGTAAACAAGATGCAAAACATGATAAACATCACATGCAATCAAATAATAATAGTGACATGATATGGCCAATATCACATAGCTCCTTTGATCTGCATCTTGGGGCTCCATGATCATCTTGTCACCGGCATGACACCATGATCTCCATCATCATGATCTCCATCATCGTGTCTCCATGAAGTTGCTCGCCAACTATTACTTCTACTACTACGGCTAACACGTTTAGCAATAAAGTAAAGTAATTTACATGGCGTTTCTCAATGACACGCAGGTCATACAAAAAAAATAAAGACAACTCCTATGGCTCCTGCCGGTTGTCATACTCATCGACATGCAAGTCGTGATTCCTATTACAATAGCATGAACATCTCATACATCACATATATATCATTCATCATACATCACAACTTTGGCCATATCATATCACAAAGCACTTGCTGCAAAAACAAGTTAGACGTCCTCTAATTGTTGTTGCAAGTTTTACGTGGCTGAAAAAGGGTTCTAGCAAGAACGTTTTCTTACCTACGTGAAAGCCACAACGTGATTTGTCAACTTCTATTTACCCTTCATAAGGACCCTATTCATCGAATCCGCTCCAACTAAAGTGGGAGAGACAGACACCCGCCAGCCACCTTATGCAACTTGTGCATGTTAGTCGGTGGAACCGGTCTCACGTAAGCGTAGGTGTAAGGTTGGTCCGGGCCGCTTCATCCCACAATACCGTTGAAGCAAGATAAGACTAGTAGCGGCAAGAAAGTTGACAACATCAACGCCCACAACAAATTGTGTTCTACTCGTGCAAGAGAACTACGCATAGACCTAGCTCATGATGCCACTATTGGGGAACGTTGCAGAAAACAAAAAAATTCCTACGGTTTCACCAAGATCCATCTATGAGTTCATCTAGCAACGAGTGATTGGATTGCATCTACGTACCTTGTAGATCGCGAGCGGAAGCGTTCGAAGAACGGGGATGAGGGAATCGTACTCGACGTGATCCAAATCACCGGAGATCCTAGCGCCGAACGGACGGCACCTCCGCGTTCAACACACGTACGGTCAGCGTAACGTCTCCTTTTTCTTGATCCAGCAAGGGGGAAGGAGAGGTTGAGGGAGATGGCTCCAGCAGCAGCACGACGGCGTGGTGGTGATGGAGCTGCAGTACTCCGGCAGGGCTTCGCTAAGCACTATGGAGGAGGAGGATGTGTTGGAGAGGGAGAGGGAGGCACCAAAGGCGTGGTATGAGAGGCCCTCCTTTCCCCACTATATATAGGGAGTCCAAGGGGGGGGGCGCCGGCCCTAGGAGATCCAATCTCCTAGGGGGGTGCGGCCAAGGGAGGAATCCCTCCTCCTCAAGGCACCTAGGAGGTGCCTTCCCCTTTTGGGACTCTTCCCTTCCTTGAACCCTAGGCGCATGGGCCTCTTGGGGCTGGTGCCCTTGGCCCATATAGGCCAAGGCGCACCCCCTACAGCCCATGTGGACCCCGGGGCAGGTGGCCCCACCCGGTGGACCCCCGGGACCCTTCCGGTGGTCCTGGTACAATACCGGTGACCCCGAAACTTGTCCCGATGCCCGAAATAGCACTTCCTATATATAATTCTTTACCTCCGGACCATTCCGGAACTCCTCATGACGTCCGGGATCTCATCCGGGACTCCGAACAACATTCGGGTTACTGCATATACATATCCCTACAACCCTAGCGTCACTGAACCTTAAGTGTGTAGACCCTACGGGTTCGGGAGACATGTAGACATGACCGAGATCGCTCTCCGGTCAATAACCAACATCGCGATCTGGATACCCATGTTGGCTCCCACATGCTCCTCGATGATCTCATCGGATGAACCACGATGTCGAGGATTCAAGCAACCCCGTATACAATTCCCTTCATCAATCGGTATGTTACTTGCCCGAGATCCGATCGTCGGTATCCCAATACCTTGTTCAATCTCGTTACCGGCAAGTCACTTTACTCGTACCATAATGCATGATCCCGTGACCAGAAACTTGGTCACTTTGAGCTCATTATGATGATGCATTACCGAGTGGGCCCAGTGATACCTCTCCATCATACAGAGTGACAAATCCCAGTCTTGATCCGTGTCAACCCAATAGACATTTTCAGAGATACCCGTAGTATACCTTTATAGTCACCCAGTTACGTTGTGACGTTTGGCACACCCAAAGCACTCCTACGGTATCCGGGAGTTACACGATCTCATGGTCTAAGGAAAAGATACTTGACATTGGAAAACTCTAGCAAACGAACTATACGATCTTATGCTATGTTTAGGATTGGGTCTTGTCCATCACATCATTCCCCTAATGATGTGATCTCGTTATGAATGACATCGAATGTCCATAGTCAGGAAACCATGACTATCTGTTGATCAACGAGCTAGTCAACTAGAGGCTTACTAGGGACATGTTGGTGTCTATTATTCACACATGTATTACGATTTCCGGATAACACAATTATAGCATGAATAAAGACAATTATCATGAACAAGGAAATATAATAATAATGCTTTTATTATTGCCTCTAGGGCATATTTCCAACAATCCGGACTATGAGGCCCTTCATGGCCAGTTCGGCCGCCATGTGAAGCTCGACCAGTTACTTCAACTGGTCGCTCATGGGCATCGGATGTTCAGTCCCAGTATACTGAGACCAGAACGACCTCTCTGTCGAGCTCCCTTCCTCGGCCCGGTAGAACTCTGCGGCATCCGACACACTGGCGGGTAGATTTGCGAACGCTCCTAGAGAGCTCTGAATTCGGGTAAGAAAAAGGAAAGTTTCCTTCACATGCTTGCTTTGCATAATGAATGCCTTACCTGCCGCTATCTTCCTGACCGCCTCAATTTCCTGTAGGGCCTTTTGGGCTTCGGCCTTGGCATTTTGTGCGTTCTCGAGGGCCTTCGCAAGCTCGGACCCTTGCGTCCTAGAGTCACGCTCCAAGGACTCGTACTTCTTGACAAACTCCTGGAGCTCTTGCTGAACCTCGCCGACTCAGCCTCTTGCTTCTCGCGCTTGGCGCGCTCCTTGGCCGCTTTTCCTTCGGCCTTAGACAGCGCCTTCTTCAGGGTCGCCACTTCGGTTGTGGCCCCTAGCAAAATTCATGACGATCATGTGATCTAACAACCAGTTTCCTTTTTCTTTATCAATAAACAGACAAGGTATCACTTACCTTTGTTCACTTCGAGCTGCCTCTTGGTAAGGCCGAGCTCTTCCTCGGACCGCTCAAGGTCCCGCTTCAGTGCGGAGACCTCCGCCGTGTGAGCGGCAGCGGCCAGCACTGAAGCCTACTTATTCACATAGACATATTCTGATTAGACTCCTGTGATTATTATTTGATCCTCTGTTCGGCCTTTCTTCCGAACACTAAACAGAGCATCAGGGGCTACTGTCTATGCTGTAACATCTTCTCATAATTTGATTACTTACCTCAAAGCCTGTTAGGAGGCTGGCACAGGCTTCAGTCAGTCTGCTTTTGGCGGACTGAACCTTCTTGACCACCGCACTAATGATAGGGCGGTGCTCTTCATCAATAGAAGCGTCGTGAAGCGCTTCCAGCAAATTGTCCGATGCCCCTGGATGGACAGAGGCCATCGGCACAGACTTGCTGCCCCCGGCATTAGAGCCCATGGGAGTCTTGCCCCTCCTGCGCCTAGCATCCGGAAAGTCACCTTGGGGCGCTTCCGGAACTTTCTCCCCTTGGTTTAGTACCCTTTGAGACAACACCTCGACATCGTCCGTAGGGTGGGGGGAGGAGGCGGTCGGGAGTGAATCGTTGTTCATCTCCGATGGGTCCAAAGACTGATCCGAAGAGGATACGTCGATACGAGCTTCGGATGGGCTGCATGAGCATGTTCAGCATGATAAGAAGTAATAAAATAAAACATACCAAGAACTATTATGGTATCCTAATACTTACGACTTCGCCAGGGGCTTGTCCCTGGGTAACCACTCCTCGTCGCTAAAAGCGGCCGCCGTGGAGCAGTCCGGTAGGAGAGTCCTTCCCTTCTTGGACCCTTCGGCCTCCCCTGACGGGGCGGCCTTCCTTTTCTTGTCTCCCCCGGCTGGGGGGGACTTTCCTCTTCCACCTCCTCGTTTTTGTGGGAGGAGGGCGCCTCGGTGTTATCAGCCGATGAGTCTGATACGACCTTGCACCGGAGACCTTTCCTGGTCCCCGTGGCCTTCTTCTTGGCCTTCTTCTCCGGCGCCACATAGGGCGCCGGAACAAGCATCTCTGTTAAGAGAGCCGATGCTGGATCCTCGGGCAGTGGGGCCCGACAATCGATCCGCTCCGCTTTCGCGACCCATTCCTGTTAAATGGCGTGAAGGCTTAGATCCCCCACATGATTACACTGGGGAAAGAAACATCTTATGAGATATAAGGAGCTTACCGGATTGGCAGGGCGCTTTACGCTGAGTCTGCGATCCTCGGTAAGGGGAGGAGGTACCTCGGCGGACTTGAAGAACGCCCTCCAGATGTCCTGGTGTGTCGTGCCGAAGAGCTCTCGTAGTGTCTGGTGCTTAGCCGGGTCGAACGCCCACATATTGAATGCCCGTCTTTAACACGGGAGGATCCGGCGGAAGGGCATGACCTGGACGATGTTGACAAGGTTAATTTTCTTGCTTATCATGTTTTAAACATAGTTCTGGAGTCCGGTCAGCTCCACCGATGAACCCCAGGATAGGCCCTTCTCTTTCCAGGAGCTGAGCCGCGTGGGGATGCCGGATCGAAATTCGGGGGCCGCCACCCAGTTGGTGTCACGCGACTCGGTAATGTCGAACCACCCCGATTGACACCCCTTCACTGTCTCCACATAGGAGCATTCGAGCCAGGTGACGTTGGGCATTTTTTCCACCATGGCGCCTCCGCACTCTGCTTGCTGGCCGACCACCACCTTCGGTTTAACGTTGAAGGTCTTCAGCCACAGGCCGAAGTGGGACTTGAAGCGGAGGAAGGCCTCGCACACGACGATAAACGCCGAGATGTTGAGGATGAAATTGGGGGCCAGATCATGGAAGTCCAGCCCATAGTAGAACATGAGCCCGCGAACAAATGGGTGGAGGGGAAATCCCAGCCCGCGGACGGAATGGGTAAGGAATACAACCCTTTCGTGGGGTTCAGGGGTAGGGACGATCTTCCCCACATCTGGGAGCCGGTGTGTGATATCTGCGGCCAGGTATCCGGCTTCCCGGAGCTTCGTAATGTTCTCCTCCATAATGGAGGAGACCATCCACATGCCTCCCGCTCCGAACATGTTTGGAGTGGTTTTGTGAAAGAATTCGAACTTGGGCGATGGAGCTCGAGTGCACGAGAATGGATGGGCAGGGAAGAAGATGGCGTGGGTGAAAAAGAGGAGTCCTTGTCCCTTTATAAGGCCGGAAGAAACTATGCGCCTCCACACCTGCCTGGTAAACTCGCTTATTCCCCAAGTGAGGTATTGATGGTGCGGTTGGGTTACCCACACCCGTATTGATGAGAATCCCGTGATAAGGGGACATGATCTCTTCTTCGACAAGACGTGCCAAAAAAACCGCCTCGCAATATGTGCAGTAGCTGGATGAGAAAAATGGTTCTGTCGGTGTTCTGGAAACTGGGGTCCCTAGACTTGCCTGCCTGCGGCCTGAGGCGTGGCTCAAAGGGGGGCCCAGCACGGGCCATCTCACCAACACAGACCCAAGACCCTCGCGAGGGGCCAAGCCTCGCGGGGCGGACGACGCGGAGCTTCCTCAGGCACGGCCTCATCAGGCTGGCTCGCGAGGAGGCGGAGAAATCAAGGAGGGGTACCTCACGAGGTGCCCATGACGCAAGCCATGACGACCAAGGGCGCCAGGCGGGTGCCAGCCCGCGCAGCGTCCTCCTTCCCTCTTTGGTGCAAAGGGAGAAAGCGAACCATGGAGTACCGAGGCATCAGGCAAAGGTTGCCATTTCAGTGCAACAAGACCAAGACCAGGAGGACTGCAAGACGGAGGTCATTGTGGAGCCCAAGACGTCGTCACCACCAGAGCTTTGTGCAGGCGAAGACTACTTTTGTCAGGGTAGCTAGTACTAGTTGTCCCCCTTTCAAATTAGCCTGCCATTGTTGGCTCCCTTCCCGCTCGATATTTGGGAAGAGAACCAGGGCCTCTATAAATAGGACCAACCACCCACAGAACAAGGGGGACGGGGGGATGAAGGATGAGAAAAAGAGAAGAGAGAGAGAGAGAGAGAGAGAGAGAAGGGTGACTGAACTCCACCCAGCAGTTCATCACCCCAGCTAAGAGCAGACCCTCGCGAGGCTGTTCCTCCTTGTATTGTTCATCATCGCCAGCCCAAGAGGCAATCCACCACACCACACACTGGAGTAGGGTATTACACCACAACGGTGGCCCGAACCAGTATAAACCCTGTGTCATTCGTGTTGTTCTTTCCATTGCTTAGATCTTAGCGAGGCGGAGGGGTGCAGGTAGGTAGAAGGCGAAATCTCCACGCGCACCCCAGTGTTCGAACCTCAAGGGTCTGCCGGAACCCGAAATCCGACATTTGGCGCGCCAGGTAGGGGTGCGCCAGAATTCTCCTTCCACCGCCCCGTTCTCCTCCGACCATCGCGCCCATGTCTGACGCTCGTCGGGCCCGCGCCGAGCGCCGGGCCGCTCTCGCTTCCCGCGTCGCCCAGACGGCTCCTGTCGGCGGGCGTCCTCGCCGTTCCCCATCACCTGTCGTCAACGTCGCCACCGGCCCGACGGGGGACGAGCAGCAAGCATCGTCTCAGCATCCGTCCGTGCGGCAAGACGGCCGCACCGCTACTCCCTCGCTCACCCCAGCTGGTTCTTCATCACGTGCGCTCCGCGCACCCATGGAGGCTCGAGCTGAACTCATCGCGGCAAACGAGCTCCTGCGCTACCGTCCCATCGACGACGTCTATGAAGAATGGCTCGACCACGTCGCCGAGCTCGTCTGCGCCGCAGGGGGCTCTCCTGCGCCGTCCGCTGTGCTGCACAGCACCCCGCCCCGCGCGGGCGACGAAGCCCCGGCGGCGCCCCGGCCGCCTCCTCCACAAGAAGGCGCCATGGCTCCAAGGCGCGCGGCCCCTGGGCGGAACCCGCTTCGTCAGGTGCCAGGGCGGCAAGAGCAGAGCTGCCAAGAAGTCCCTCGCCCGCAAGAAGCTGCCCGGGCGCTCCCTGCTCCAGCACGTCGCGACCATGCTCCTGCTCCCGCATGTCAAGACCCAGCTGCAGCGCGTGGGGACATGCAAGACCAAGCTCTCCGTCACCCAAGGCCTCCCATGGCCACAGCAGGCTGCCGTGCCTTCACCGCCGATCTATGCAGCGTCGCGTGGCCCGGCAAGTTCAAGCCGAACCTGCCTCCTCGTTACGACGCCATGGCTGACCCTGCGGAGTTCCTCCAGCTCTACAAGCTGGGCATCGAAGCTGCCAACGGAGACGAGAAGGTCATGGCGAACTGGTTTCCCATGGCTCTCAAGGACAGGGCCCGCACCTGGCTCCTGAACCTGGCTCCAGGCACGATCTCCTCCTAGGACAAGATGCGAACCTGCTTCATCGCCAACTTCCAAGGTACTCGCGACCGGCCACCCGCCGTGAGCGACATGCGCCGCATAAAGCAACAACCCGGGGAGACCCTGCAAAAGTACATCCAGCGCTTCAAGAACGCACGCGTCAAGATTCCCAAGGTGACTGAGGAGGCCATCATCTCAGCCTTCTCCGATGGCGTGCGTGACGTCAAGATGAAGGAGGAGCTGGCGATGCACGAAGACCTGTGCACTTCCTTGGAGCTGTTCAACTTGGCAACCAAGTGCGCCAGGGCTGAGGAAGGGCGTCTCTCCCTCCTCGAGCTGCCTGCCGCAGACCCAGAAGAGAAGAAGCCCAAGGCCAATGACATGAAGCGTAAGGGGGCTGCCATGCTCACGGCAGAACCGGACACTAAGCGGGGAAGAGATCAGCCCGAACCTTCCAAGGGCAGCCGGTACTGTATTTACCACGACCTCCACACCCACAACACCAACGAATGTCAAGAGCTCTGAGCCATGCGAGAAGGAAGGATTGGCCGTCGCCCCGACCGCGGTGACCGGGGCTACGGTCGAGGAGGAGGAAGGAACACAGGACGCTGGGAAGACCGTGGCCCGTGCCAAGGGTGGCATGATCAACCTCGCGAGGATCGCTGGCAAGACCCGCCTCGCGAGGGAGACTGGAGGGATCAGCCTCGCGAGGATCGCCCGCATGGCAATGTAGGCCTCCCTCCGCTGCCGCTGCAGCCAAGGAGAAACGAGGACCGCCACCAAGACGAGGGGGCTGCGGATTCCAGGAGCCGCGCGTGATCGCCTGTATCCTGGGCGGGGTTCAGGCCCCAGCCTCTCAACGCAGCTTCAAGCAGTTCGCCCGCGAAGTGAATACAGTCCTCCCCAGGCTTGAAGCCACGCACCCTCTCAGGTGGTCGGCATGCGCCATCACGTTCAGCTCAGCAGATCAGCTCAAGTGTGCAGCTACAGCCAGAGTCCTCCCGATGCTTTGTTCCCCAATCATCAGCAACGTGGTGGTCACCAGGACCCTCATCGATGGCGGGGTAGGGATCAACGTCCTATCCGTGGAAACATTCAACAATCTCCAAGTGCCCTACAGCCAGCTTCAGCCAACCAAGCCCTTCTCTGGAATCACCGACGGCTCCACGGTCCCGATTGGGCAGGTCCGCCTCCCTGTCACCTTCGGGGCACGCGACAACTACCGCACCGAGCACATCGACTTCGACGTCGCTCACATTCGCCTACCATACAACGCCATCCTTGGGTACCCGGCGCTGGACAAGTTCATGGCCGTAATTCACCACGGCTACAACGTCCTCAAGATGCTAGGAAGTGGCGGAGTCATCACGGTGCCCTGTGAAGAGAAGGACGCAGTGTGTTCCCTGGAACGAGCCTTTCAGGCCGCGTCACTGGAAGACCCAGATCGCGGAAGTAGGAGGCTTCCCGAGACCGCCCCCAAGAAGAAGAAGACATTGTCCGGCCCGGCCCCTCAGGAGGCTGGCCCCTCTGGGCCCAGGCCTGCCCAGGGGGAACCTCCTTCCATCGCATAGGAAAGCGCGCCCGGTGCCCTCCTCAGGCAGGGCTCGGGGGCTCTCCCCTGGAGGGCCACCGACCTGGCTAGGGTCATGAGGGAGGCGCTTGGGCACCACATGGAGGCGTGCTTCGAAGCACGTTTCCCTTAAGGAGTAAGGAAAGGAGTTCCAGACCCTCAGGAGTTCATCAGCAAGGCCATTCGGGAGCTACAGGAGTCAAGGGTCAAGAAAGGCGGCCGCCGTCTACCAGCAGTGGCCCCCCATCCAGGCGAGGATGGTGCCCTGCGCATCTGCATCGACATACCAGGGCTCAACCGAGTCGCCTCTCTGGAGTGCCTCTAGCCCTCGCGAGTGGGGCGCTGCGGAGGTCCACCCCACAGCTGCGTTCGCATGCCTTACGGCTTGCCGAACGCGGCTGTCACGCATCAGCGCCTCATGAGGGGCATCATGGAGGCACAAGAGGCCAGGCGTTCCGCAGCCCTAGCGGAGATGGAGATGGCCCGCAGGGAGCCACCAGCGCCCCCGGAGCCTCCTGAGGCCCCTGGGCCTGGGGGCTCGTGAGGATCGGCTTCCGCAGCCCACCGAGTCTGCTACACCAACACCCCTTCGTCCACAATGTCATCAGGTGACATCTTTCAAGTTTTACTTCTAGCTTGGAGCGCCCCCCCAGGGCTGCATTATTCCCAGGCCGCATGGGTCCGTCCCTGTGGCATGTATCCCTTTTATTTCATGCTATTAGCTTACCTTGTTGGGGGCACCCCTCGGGCTGCACGATCCCCAACTCGCTCGGGCCAGACCCAACGGCGTGTATCTCATTTGCAGTTATTTCCGGTTATGCGTCATACCCACCATGCTTGATTATTTGATGCCGGCCCACGACACCTCTTCTTCTCCATGCCGACCGCTTGCACATTAAAGGGGGGTACCTGAGCATCGCGACTCAGGGCTCTTACTGGATCTCCAGCCCTCACCCTCTGGCCTTGTCCACGGCATCGCGACCTGGCATACCAGCGACGGCTGAGACCAGCTCGAGGGCCAGGACCCGAGGATGTAGAGTGCCGGCATCTAACCAAATTTGCAGGGACACATCACAAGATAAGGCCCAGTGCCAGGCGCAACCCGCCTAGAGGTAGGGCCCCGTGAGTCCCGCGCTGGCCCACGGTGCCCAGATACACCTCGCCAGGCCCTACCGTGCTAGCCACGTGTTAGGGCGGGGCTGTACACGCCCCGGGGGCTCCTCCCGAAGGGGAGCCCCCTCCCACGTACCAGTGGAAGCACCATGCTCCGCGCTGGCTGACGACACTGCCGAGGAGCGGCTATGCCCGTACACATACGGAAGCGCTATGCTCCGCGCTGGTGATAAACAACTTAGGGTGCCCCCGGGCCGCATCAACCTCAAGGAGCCCAGAGCTCAGTGTCTAGCCTCATCGTAATGCCTCCCCTCGGGAGTGCCGCGCGAGGGAGCTGGGCACGGGGGCTGCGCCTGGGTCACTCCCAGACGCACGCCGCCCAGCCAGGCCCCCCCAGGCCTGGTTCGTCACGCGTCTCTCCCCGAGCGGAGCCAAGGTACGAAGGCCGTTTGAGCGTCAAGGGGGACTCCTGAGCATCGCGACTCAGGAGCCTAACTGGTCACATAGCCCCTCACTCCTTAGTTCCGAAAGGCTAACGCTGGGTGAGGTATGCGCGCGGCCGGGCTCTGCAGACGTAGAACGGTAGATCCACCCACATCACACCTCCCTACTTGCTGTTTGTGCGCCAAGGGGGACTCCTGAGCATCGCGACTCAGGAGCCTAACTTGTCACGTAGCCCCTCACTCCTTGGCCCCGTCCTGGTTTCCGGTCGGGACTAATGCTGGGTGAGGTATGCGCGGGGCCGGGCTCTGCCGGCGTAGAACATAAGCAAGTAGGAAGGAAAAGCGCAAATTTCAAGGAATTCAAAAGCAAATATTACAGTCCACACCGTTATCTCAATGCCAAACGCAAGTTTAAACGCCTCCCCGAGGCATGATACAAGTGCAGGAATTAAAGGCAGGACAGGAGCCAGAACGGAGTCACTTGTCGGCGGTGGAGCATCACGGAGTGGGTGGGCCTCATGGAGCAGCGGGTTCGGCAGCGCCTTGCTTCGGCTTGGTGCTGAAGGCCCGGAACTTCCCCAGCAGAGCCTCTGCGCGACCTTTCACGGCCTCGGCAGCGGCACGCTCGCCGCTTACTGGCTCCAGCAGCCGTCGAGGTCGACGTCGGGATTGCGAAGGTAGATGTGGGTGAGCACCCGCGTCAGTGCTGCAGAAGACAGGACACGCGCCTCGGCCACCGCAGTGGGGCCAAGGCAAAGGGCGACATCTTCAAGAGCGTGAACCAGGAAGGGATGCAGCTTGGCGGGGCCGTCCTCGGCGCCAGCCAGCGGGCTCTCCAGGCCGCTGTCGTAAAGCATCCTCAGCGAGGAGCGAGCCTTCGCCTCCATCTCCGTGAAGGCCATGCGGTCCTCGGCAAGTACCAGGGCCATGTCGTCCAGCTCGGCCTTCCTCGCCCCAACTCCTGCTCTAGCGCGCCTAGGTGGTCTCGGCACTTCTTGAGCTTGACCTCCCTCTCCTTGACGGCCACCTCACGAGCTTTCACACCTTCTTCCTGCTCTTGGCGAAGGCGGACCTCTTTCGCGAGCTGGTCCCGCAGGCCCTGCAGCTCGTCCTCCAGCACCTTGCAGCGACCACGGACGTGGACCACCTCCCCCAGGGCTGCGTCACGAGCAGCCTTCGCCTCAAGGACAGCCTGCTTCTCCTCATCGCAAGCCGTCGAGGCTTGAACCAGCGCCGCCCGAATCGACGCGTCGGAGCGAACCCATCCGAAATCCAGCTCCAAGTGCCCGGCCACCAAGCGAGGGTCGGCTCCAAGAAGATCCTGCCGCAGTCGGTCCAGCTCAGCGATAGCACGATCCAAAAGGGTGGAAGGAGTCGGAGAGACAGCAGCCGGTGGAGTAGGAGGAGAAGGCAGCCGCGCGGCCACAGCATCCTAAGGCAGAGTCTGCTGCGCCCCAACGGCTGTAGTGGCGGCGGCAGGCAAGGACACCTCGGGAGTCACTTGGGCAGTGGGGGCCGAGCTCGCCCCAGCTGACTCAACCAGGCCTCGTGAGGACGACCGGGTAGGGGAAGCCCGTGCGTCGCGGTCACCCTCCTTCGCAGGCAGAGGCGCTGCCACGGATGGAACCTCAGGAGCCCCCTTCGACTTCTTTGCTACTGGCGCCAGCCTGTCCAAGAGATGCACACGTCAAGCCTCAGAAGCAGAATAAGAAATAAAGATAAGAATCAAACGCTTACGGGTCGTCGCCAGTGAGCTCGAGCAGCCTCCGGCCAAATTTGAAGCCTGAAAGCCGGCTGGAAGGGTCAACCTCGGGAAGCTTGGAAGCGGAAGGTGCGGTCCGCCTCGGGGCCGGGGTAGACCCGCGGGAGATCAGCCCGGTCCTGTCCTTCTTCGAGATCGCGGGCAAGCTCCCGCCGTCCTGCTCGTCGTCATCCTCGTCGTCATCGCTCGGAGAGAGGCAAAGAACGCGGGACCTGCGCCGGGGGAGGGGAGCCCTCAACTCTCCGTCAGTCACCTCGGAGTCAGGCCCTCTTTCCCGCTCCCCTCCTTCCTCCTCTTCGCTGGAGTCATCGGAGGGCACGTCCACCGGTTCCTCAGGAGTTTCCATGGGCACGAGCCCATCCCTGTTGAAGATGGGCATGGACTCCACTACCTGCTCCCAGTCATCGCGTTGGAACAAGGGCGTAGGAGCACCCTCCAACCTCGCCACATCACCCCCGACCAGAGATTGGAGGACCGCAGCTAGATCTCCGTCGGCCAGGGCCACGGGGCTCGAATGGGGCCTCCACATCGGTGTGAGTACAACCGAAGTGGAGCCAGCCGGTGCTCCATGAATTCCCTCAGCAGTGACGCGCCAGTCAGCTTCGCCGCCGCCATGTTGGCCGGCCTCAGATCGGCATCCATCTTCTCCAACACCAGCTTCGCGCGGGGGTCCGCGAGCTCCGCTCGACCCCAATCGCTGGAGCTCGTGGGCTGCTCCGTGGGCAAGGTCAGCCGAGGGTGAATGCGCCCAGCATCTGCCAAGACCCACTTGCTCCTGAAGCCCTCAATTCTTTTCCCGGGGTTCGAGATGGCAGTGGCGCCGCCGTACGTGATGAAGCTTGCGCACGCGGAAGCAGGACCGCGAGAGGTCCGGAGGTAGAAGTAGTGGCGCAGCAAGGCCACTGAGGGCTGCACCCCTACGTGAGCCTCGCAGTAATAGGCGAAGATTGCCAGGAGAAGGACGGAGTTGGGGTGGAGATGCAGAGCCTGTAGCTTGTAATGGCGGAGGACAGAGAAGAAGAACTCGGAGAAGGGAGGCACCAGGCCAGCAGCAATGGCACTTACGAAGAACGGATAGAAGGTGCTCCCTTGACCCTCAGGGGTGGCGGAGCCGGCCTTGAACACCTTCGCCCCGTCGATGCCCCGCGCCGCCGCCATCCGGCGCAACCGGGCAAGGCTCGCCTCCGACACGTTCGGCGAGTCTAGGGCAGACGAGTACCAAGCTGCGGCCGGGGGCTGACGAGGCGCCATGGCTTCCTGGGTCACGCGGTCGGAGTAGATCCGGAAACTTTGGAGGAAGGAGAGGCGCAAGAAAGGGGATCTGAGCAGCAACCGGAGAAAGCAAAAAGCAAAGCCTAGGCAGATGCCGCTCCTTTATCAACTCGCATGCTTGCTAAGGCGCCCATGTCCAATCAACCGCCACGCGGCGCCCAAGGCCGCAGGCTGTTAGGGCCCGCGGCGCTTCGCTCTTGCCCTTCCGCCTTCCTGCACGGCCAAGTCCGGGTGCGCCTTGGGCCCAGGGGCTACTGTCGGCGTTCTGGGAACGGGGGTCCCCAGACTTGCCTGCCTGGGGCCTGAGGCGTGGCTCAAAGGGGGGCCCAGCACGGCCCATCTTCACCAACATAGACCCAAGACCCTCGCGAGGGGCCAAGCCTCGCGGGGCGGACGACGCGGAGCTTCCTTAGGCACGGACTCATCAGGCTGGCTCGTGAGGAGGCGGAGAAATCAAGGCGGGGTACCTCACGAGGTGCCCGTGACGCAAGCCATGACAACCAAGGGCGCCAGGCGGGTGCCAGCCCGCGCAACATCCTCCTTCCCTCTTTGGTGCAAAGGAAGCAAGCGTAGCCGCGGAGTACCGAGGCATCAGGCAAAGGTTGCCATTTCGGTGCAACAAGACCAAGACTAGGAGGACTGTAAGACGGAGGTCATTGTGGAGCCCAAGACGGCGTCACCACCAGAGCTTTGTGCAGGCGAAGACTATTTTTGTCAGGGTAGCTAGTACTAGTTGTCCACCTTTCAAATTAGCCCACCATTGTTGGCTCCCTTCCCGCTCGATATTTGGGAAGAGGACCAGGGCCTCTATAAATAGGACCAACCACCCACAGAACAAGGGGGACGGGGGGACGAAGGACGAGAAAAAGAGAAGAGAGAGAGAGAAGGGTGACTAAACTCCTCCCAGCAGTTCATTGCCCTAGCCAAGAGCAGACCCTCGCGGGGCTGTTCTTCCTTGTATTGTTCATCATCGCCAGCCCAAGAGGCAATCCACCACACCACACACTGGAGAGGGTATTACACCACAACGGTGGCCCGAACCAGTAGAAACCCTGTGTCATTCGTGTTGTTCTTTCCATTGCTTAGATCTTAGCGAGGCGGAGGGGTGCAGGTAGGTAGAAGGCGAAATCTCCACGCGCACCCCATTGTTCGAACCTCAAGGGTCTGCCGGAACCCGAAATCCGACAGGTTCGAATAATGATCGGGCCATGGCGTGATGTCACGTTATGAAAAGTTGTCAGTAGATTAGATTTGTGGAAATATTATACGCTCTATGGTGATATGTGGAATTTGTTTTGCAGAGCCAGACACTATCTTTGTGTTCAAAATCTTCTATGGAGTATTCGGAGGAAGAACCCGCCTTGCAATGTCGAAGACAACCTGCGCGCCGTACTCATCGTCATTGAAGCCTGGTTTAGGGGCTACTGAGGGAGTCCTAGATTAGGGGCTCCTCGGACAGCCGGACTATATCCTTCGGCCGGACTGTTGGATTATGAAGATACAAGATTGAAGACTTCGTCCTGTGTCCGGGTGGGACTATCCTTTGCGTGGAAGGCAAGCTTGGCATTTCGGATATGTAGATCTCCTCCCTTGTAACCGACTCTATGTAACCCTATCCCCCTCCGGTTTCTATATAAATCGGAGGGTTTAGTCCGTAGGACAAGAACAATCATAATCATAGGCTAGCTTCTAGGATTTAGCCTCTACGATCTCGTGGTAGATCAACTCTTGTAATACTCATATCATCAAGATCAATCAAGCAGGAAGAAGGGTATTACCTCCATCGAGAGGGCCCGAACCTGGGTAAATATTGTGTCCCCTGCCTCCTGTTACCATCCGCCTTAGACGCACAGTTCGGGACCCCCTACCCGAGATCCGCCGGTTTTGACACCAACACCTTCCACAGCATGCACACGTATAACACCAACGATTGTCAAGAGCTGAGGGCCATTCGAGACGGACGCTTCGGTCGACGCCCCGAGCACAACGACCGGGGCTACGGCCGAGGAGGTGGACGAGGAAGAGGACGTTGGGATGACCGCGGCCCTCGCTAGGAGTGGCGCGACCAGCCTCGCGAGGATCGTTGGTAGGACTAGCCTCGTGAGGGCGCCTCGAGGGACCAGCCTTGCGAGGACCGTCCTCAGGGCAACCCTGGTCTCCCTCCGCTGCCGCCGCCAAGGAAGAACAACGACCATCAATAGGAAGAAGGGGTTGGGGGCTTCTAGGAGCCGCGGGCCATCACCTGCATCTTGGGTGGCGCTCAGGCCCCAGCCTCCCAACGCATCTTCAAGCAGTTCTCTCGTGAGGTGAATGCAGCCCTCCCCAAGCTCGAGGCTACGCGCCCGCTCAGGTGGTCCAAGTACACCATCACCTTTAGCTCGGCGGACCAGCTGAAATGCGTGGCAACCGCTGGCGTCCTCCCGATGCTCTGTTCACCCGTCATCAGCAATGTCCAAGTCACCAAGACCCTCATCGACGACGGCGCATGGCTCAGTGTCCTATCCGTCGCGACGTTCGACAACCTTCAAGTGCCATACGATCAGCTCCAGCCCACCAAGCCTTTCTTAGGAGTGACAGATGGCTCCACCACCCCAATAGGGCAACTTCGCCTCCCTGTCACCTTCGGTCAGCGCGACAACTACCACACCGAGCTCGCTGACTTCGATGTCGCCCACATCCGCCTGCCGTACAACGCCATCCTCGGGTACCCAGCACTGGCTAAATTCATGACAGTCACCCACCATGCCTACAACATACCATGCCTACAGTCCCCTGCGAAGAAAGAGACGTGGTGTGCTCCCTCGAGAGCGTTTTCCAAGCTGTAGCAATCGAAGACCCTGACAACGCATGTGTGCAGTACTCTCCCGAGGCCGACCCCAAGAAGAAGAATCAGCTACTCCGCACCGGGCCTCAAGGGAGCGGCACCTCCAGCGGCGCCACTTCGGGATCCGCGCCAGCACCTGGGGAGCCTCCCTCCCTCGCATAGGGAGGCACGCCCGGCGCCCTCCTCGGGCAGGGCTGGGGGGCTCTCTTCTAGAGGGCCTCAAACTTGGCCAACATCATGAGGGAGGCACACGGGCACCACGTGGAGGCGTGCTTCGTGGCACATTTCTCTCAGGAGGACACAGGGCGAGGAGCGCCCGGCGCTCAGGAGTTCATCACCAAGACCAATCAGGAGCTTCAGGAAGCAAGAGCAATATGCGGCGACCGCCGCCCACCTGGCGCTGCTCCCCACCCAAGCAAGGGTGGTGAGCTGTGTGTCTGCATCGACAACCCAGGGCTCAAAAGGGACACATCTCAGGAGTGCTTCTGGCCTTCGCGTGCTGGACGGTGTGAGGGTCCGCCTCACAGCTACGTTCGCATGCCGTTCGGCCTGCCGAGCGTAGCAGCCGCCTTCCAGTGCAACCTGCAGAGCACCCTGGCAGGTCAGGAGGCCAGGCATCACACAGTCCTGGAAGAGATAGAGACGGTCCTCAGGAGGCCACCCGAGCCTCCAGAGCCTCCCGAGGCTCAGGGTCTCGACGACTCGTGAGGAGCGGCTTCTTTAGCGCGTGTCTTCAGCTACCCCAACACTCCTTCGACAACCAAACCAGGTGACATTTTCCAAGTTCATTCAGCTGGAAGCGCCCCCAGGGCTGCATCATTCCCATGCCGCGTGGCTCCGTCCCTGCGGCATGTATCCGCTTGCATCTTTAGTTCACCTTGCTGGGGGGCGCCCCTCGGGCCGCATCATCCCCAGGCCGCTCGGGTCCGACCCAGCGGCATGTATCGTTATCGCATTTACCTGAGCCAGTTACTTTTCATGCATAATATATCTATGGTCCGTCACATAAGAAGGCTAGGCACGGCGTCTGTGCTCGGGCCCGTCCCTGCAACGTCGATAAATCCAACGGTTGAGCTCTGTCTGGCGGGCCGGCCTCGTTCAGGTCACCTCCTCGGGTTGTTTGTGATTGGCCTTCTCATGCGAGAACCCCAGGAAATTCCTTCGGCGAAGGTTGTCTAACCATCTCGCAGGAACGCCACAGTCATCAAGAACCAATACCAGGCACAACCCTCCTTGAGCTAGGGCCTCGTGAGTCCCGCGCTGGCTCACGAGTGCCCAGACACACCTTGTCTGGCCCTATCGTGCAAGCCACGAGTCATGGCAGGGTTGTGCACGCTCCGGGGGCTCTCCGCAGTAGGGAGCCCCCTCCCACGCACCAGTGACGGACCAACAATCACCACGACGATTTGTGCCCTTCCTCGCACTAACTTGCAGGAAATTCCTGAGGACTACAGCGGGTGGTACCGCGGACTCCCTCTTTCTTCTCCCGTGCAATTCCCTTGTGCGTTAAAAGGGGGCTCGTGAGCATCGTAACTCAGGAGCTCTTACTGGCTCGCCAGCCCTCACCCCTGGCCTTGACCACGGCATCGTGACCTGGCATACCAGCGGCGGCTGAGCTCGCTCGAGGGCCGGGACCTGAGGACATAGAGCACCTAGAAGGGCATGGAGAAGAGGGGGAGGCTTGCACGGGCCTAACCTAGAAACCCAAGAGCGGCCGACACTTAAATTTGGCACAACACGAGGAACTAGCTCCCGAACGCCCAGATAAGTCTCGCGCGTGGATCAACCCAGCACTACGGCATAAGACCCTCGCCTCTCGCTTCCCTACTGTGGCAACGTCGCCTCCCTCTCTCATCCTCAGGAAGCTGCTTGTGCGCTATAGGGGACCTCTTGAACATCACGCCTCAGGACCTCTTACTGGACCTCGAGCGGCTCACCTCCTGGCCTTGACCACGGCTTCGCGACCTGGCATACCAGCGATGGTTGCAGCCTGCCTGGGGACCGGGACCTATAAGCATAGAGCACCAAGCTGCCGCGGGAATGGAAAGGGGAAACCGAGCCTCAGCAGGACATGCGCTCGCAAATTATCATGAAAAGGATAATATCAACAAAAGACATTACAGATCCTTTACACACCCCCATGGGGTCCATTCTAATTCCTTGCAGGAAACAAAAGAAAGGAGTTCCTAGGAGCTCTATGTACGCGCGCCGAACAACGCCGATGCCATCGTCAACAGTGGGCCTCCGGAGGCCGGTGCCAACCCCATCCAGATCATCGTCGTCGGCGGCTAGACGATGTGGCCTTGCTCCGAGCATGGCGAGAGCTCGGGAGCACGTAGTTGTCGTCGCTTGTCTCCGAAGACTCGACAAGCTCGGGAGAGTCGCTGGACCACCAGGAGTACCACTGTCGCTGGAGGAGCTGCGGGCGAGGCCAGCGGCAGGCCTGGTGCCAGCCGCTACACCGTCCTGGCAAACCCCTTCAGGGCAGCACTCCAAGTGGCGGCCTTCCTCGTCGAAGACCT
Organism: Triticum dicoccoides; assembly: GCF_002162155.2. Taxonomy (NCBI): domain Eukaryota; kingdom Viridiplantae; phylum Streptophyta; class Magnoliopsida; order Poales; family Poaceae; genus Triticum; species Triticum dicoccoides. Next base: position 437,460,258 of record NC_041390.1, on the reverse strand, counting down.
TGAAGAATAGCGCGGAGGAGCCGTCGTACTCGAAGTGGATGGCGAGAGTGCCTTCCGCGCGACAGACTCAGGCGACCTCGCCCCAGCCGCGAGTCATGAAGATCTTTCCTGAGGAGACGGCTTCAACCTCCGCTCGAGTTGCAGGGGCGTCGCAGTCGGCGTGCTGTAGCCAAAGCTCAAGGGGGCCTCTCGGAGGCATCTCGGCGGCGAAGAACTGTGGGAAGCGAATCCAAGTGCTCGGAGGCATCATCGCCCACAACACGAACTCGCGCGAGGAGTCCGCGGCATGGACCCCTGGGGAGACGGCGTGCGTCACAGAGGCGCGGGGCCCATGGCCCTGGCGCGGGCTGCGGCGCTCGTCGCTCCTCCCTCCGGTGCCCTCGGCTTGAGCGTACAAGGGCAACGGGTACCCAGGAGGTGGCCGCTCGTACCACAGCCGCGACACTGCCGGCCTCATGACCATCTCGCGACGATGGGACTGCCTCTTATTCGGGCGGAGTAGCTCGGGCTCATTGAAGGGAGTCTTGCCCTTCTCGGCGGCCGAGAACCTCCGTTTCGGCGCCATGATCGTGCCAGCAAGCAGTGGAATGAGGAAGAAGAAGGAGTGGGAGGATCAAAGGAAGAGATGGATTACGGGGCCTCCGCCCCCACTTCACATTTATAGCCAAGGGGAGGCCAACCGGTGGCCTCCACGATCTAAGGTAAGAATGATCTTTTTCTGCATGAAGCTAGGACTCGTCAAGTCGGGCAGTTGCCGAGGTAGCATGAGGGAGCGGAGACGCCCACGTCCAATCAGTCGCCACGCACTAACCGTGGTCGCATGCTGATGGGGCCCGCGGCGCTCCGTGCTTGCCCTCTGGCTTCTCCTCAAAGCCAGGCCCGAGCGCGCCTTCGGCCCGGGGGCTACTGTCGGCGTTCTGGGAATGGGGGTCCCCAGACTTGCCTGCCTGGGGCCCACGGCGTGGCTCCAACAGCAGCCCTATATGGCCCATCTTCACCGGCAAATACTCAAGACCCTCGCGAGGGGCCAAGCCTCGCGACGCGGACGAGATCAAGGCAAGGGACACCTCGTGAGGTTTCTGTGACGCAAGCCATCACGACTGGAGCCAGGCGGGCGCCAGCACGCGTAGTGTCCTCGTTTCCTCTTTGGTGCTAAAGGAGTGAGCGCAGGCGAGGAGTCCCAAGGCATCAGGCAAAGGTTTCCATATCAGTGCAACAAGACCAAGACCAGCAAGACAACAAGACAGAGGTCACTGTGGAGCCCAAGACAGCGTCACCACCAGAGCCTTTGGCAGGCGAAGACTACTTTTGTCAGCATAGCTTGTACTATTGTCTCCCTTGGAATTTGGCCGTTGTGGGATCCCTTCCTGCTCAATATTTGGGAAGAGGGCCAGGGCCTCTATAAATAGGACTAGCCACCACCATAGCAGGGGGCGAATCAGAGAGAGAGAGAGAGCATCAACTCACCAAGCAGAAGAACACCTCACCTTCCGAGGTTGTTCTTCCCTTGTAACTGTTCAACCTCAGCCCAAGAGGAAATCCACCACACCACACTGGAATAGGGTATTACACCACAACGGTGGCCCGAACCAGTATAAATCTTGTGTCTCGTGTTCTTTGGGTTCGTCGAGCTAGGCCGTGAGATCTTAGAGTGTGTGAGCTAGAGAGGGGGAGAGATCTTTGTGTGCACCCCAGTGTTCGAACCTCAAGGGTTTTGCCGGAACCCGAAATCCGATAATAGTCCTTGAGGGTTTGCTTCATCCACAACAATTGAGCATAGCACGAACCAGCAGCAATATACCCAGCTTCAGCAGTAGAGAGTGATACGCAGTTTTGCTTCTTCGAGGACCAACATACTAAGGATCGTCCGAGGAAATGGCATGTGCCTGATGTTGACTTGCGATCCACTCGATCACCAGCATAGTCAGAGTTACAATATCCAATGATATCGAAAGTCAAGCCCTTGGGATACCATAATCCAAGAGTTGGAGTGTGAGCTAGATATCGAAGAATATGTTCCATAGCCTTATGGTGTGATTCCCTCGGTGTAGCTTGAAAATGGGCACACATGCAAGGACTAAGAATAATATCTGGCCTAGATGCACATATATACAATAAAGAGCCGATCATGGAGCAATATACCTTTTGATCAAAGTCTTTACCATTTTCATCGGTGCATAGATGGCCATTTGTGGGTGTAGGCGTTCTAGGAACGGGGGTCCCCAGACATGCCTGCCTACGGCCCACGGTGTAGCTCTGCGAGCGGGCCTGTACAGCCCATCTTCACCAACAAGCACTCAAGACCATCGCGAGGGGACAAACCTCGCGAGGCGGACGACACAAGACCTCCTCGGGAACGCCCTCACCAGGCTGGCTCGCAAGGGGCGAAGAGTTTAAGGCAAGGCAAACCTCGCGAGGTTTCAATGACGTCAGCCATGATGATCAAGATCAGGCAGGTGCCAGGTGGGCGCCAGCGTGCACAGTGTCCTTGTTTCCTCTTTGGTGCTAAGGAAGCAAGCACAGGCGCAGCGTACCGAGGCATCAAGCAAAGGTTTCCATACCGGTGCAACGAGACCAGGACCAGCAGGACGGCAAGACGGAGGTCACCATGGAGCCCAAGGCGGCGTCACCACCAGAGCCTTTTGCAGGCGAAGACTGCTTTTGTCAGGATAAGCTGTACTAGCTGTCCCCTTTCAAATTGGTCGTTGTTGGCTCCCTTCCCGCTCAATATTTGGGGAGAGGACCAGGGCCTCTATAAATAGGACTAGCCACCACCATAACTAGGGGTGGGGACCCGAACAACCACAAGTTCGCCAAGCAAAGAACACCTCTCCTCAGGAGGCTGTTCTTCACTTTGTATTGTTCATCCTCAGCCCAAGAGGCAATCCACAACCACCACACTAGAGTAGGGTATTACACCACAACGGGGCCCGAACCAGTATAAATCTTGTGTCCTTTGTGTTGCGAGTTCGTCGAGTTAGCTCTTGAGTTCTTAGCGAAGCTAGGACGTGGATCGGTACGGGAGATCTTCGCGCGCACCCCAGTGTTCGAACCTTGAGGGTTTTGCCGGAACCCGAGATCCGACATTTGGCGCGCCAGGTAGGGTTGCGCTAGAGCTCTCCTTCCACCAGCCGATCCGCGCTTTGATCCTTCGGCGCTCCAGGCTTCGATGTCAGGCGACTCAAGGACTAACGCCGACCCCTGGGCAGCCTGGCCAGCCCGGGCGGCGCCGCCTGCCCAGGAAGACCTCACCCCCACACTCCAAGCGGCACGAGCACCAGCTGACGCAACGGGGCGCAGGCGGTGCGGCCAGGAGGGCAGTGGGGAGCTGCTGGGATGCCGGTTAATGGAGAGTGGTCGGGATGCTTTGCTACAGGGTGTCGCCGAGCTCTTGGACGCCGCGGTTTCAGGAGCGCCACCCTTCTGTTCTCTGCTCATGCCATAAGCTGCGGCCAGGTTGCATGGCAGACCACGCCGCACCCGCGTGCCTACAGGCGCACCACCAGGCTTCATCGACACCGCCGCAACCAATGGAGCTGCACGCCCGCTCACGCCCGCACCACCTCCGCTGGGCGCGGGCACGAGCACTGCCACCTATGGTCCGGACGGGATGCAACCCTACCATCCTTGAGGCGGCACGCTAAGTCGAGCGACGTGGAGTGTGGGGCACTATGGCGAGGTGTTCGAGGTGGCGGCCTCGGAGGCCTACGTGCCCCGCATGGTGGACCAGGAGTACATGCTGGAAGACGACCCTGGCTCGTTCCTCGAGCCCGGCTAGGAGGAGGAGGCGCTAGAAGCCGGCGCCTTTTAGGACCCCTCCGGAAGCCTCAGCAACCGCGTCGGCGACAACAGCTACAGGGTACCACTAATTCCTCAAGAGCAGGCTTACACTAACCATGGTGCGCAAGGGGATCAGGTCGCAGCAGCAGATGGCAGTCCCAGCTCGTCGGCCTCCCTCCCAGCAGGGGGGCACGCTGGGGGCTGTAGGAAGGAAGTCGAGACGAAGGCCCTCCCCAGCGCCGCGCGGAACGTCCCCTGGAGGTAGGCCCTCTGCCGGGGTGGTGCTCTAGAGCCAACCCCCGGCAGAGGACCCGTGGTCGCCGAGGGTGCCGCTGGCGTCCCCTCTGCCCTTGTTGGTGTCGTCCTGGTCTGCGTTCATCCCAACGGTGCTAGGGGGTGGCGCAAGGGGGGGCCCTCGTCTGGCGATATGAAGTAAGGCTCACGCCTTTGAAGGTCTCCGCCCGTGACACTCTCGCGTAATGACAAGTGGGGATGTACACGCCTTAGAGTCTCAGGAGTGCCGCCCTCGGGCCTTGGGTGCTCCCTCCCACGTCCTAGTGGCAGCACTTAGCATCGCACTGGTGAGAAGACATGAAGACTAGACTAGGTGTCAGACGCGACAATTTGCTTTGGATCTCTTTTCTGTAACCCTGACTTCTGGATTTGGATTTAAGTTGAAGTTGAATTTTCATTGGTGCGCGCGGGAGGGGGGGTGCCTTTTCTCGTTTGAAATAATTTCTTGCTATCTGGTTCTTGCCTTATTTCGGAGTTCGCGCATGTTGCTTTCCCCTCGCGAGCCCCTCGTGAGCGGGGCTAGGCATGACGCACACGCGCCACGCACATGTCGCGCCACAGCTAGCGCTTGCTTATCATGCGGCCCCCTCGGGCATGTCGACGAATTCCTTAGGAGCTTCCTAGAAACTCGCAATCTCATGAGCTGACTTTGGGCTCGTCCAGGCTAAGGTGAGCCACAACAGCAACCTTACCCTAGGATATGTGAGTTCACAAAGACACATATCCAACTCGACCAAAAAAGAGAGAAGCAGCAGTTTATTTACATGAGGGGCTCCCCCCCCCCCCAAAAATGCTCTTACGACCTCAAGGGCTGCGCCCGAGCTTCTGTGTGCGGGACAAAACAGCTGGGAAACACAGGATCAGTCAGACATGTCGCTCACCGCATCCCCCGGATCACCCTCAGATGTGTCACCGGCATCACTGCCACCATCGCTGGCGTCACCATCACCTTCACCAGTGCCGCAATATCCATCGTCGACCACGTCGCCCATGTCCGCCGCAACCACCACCCCATCGTCATCGAAAGTGAAGGCCCTGACCAACGCGTCCACATTGTCTTCCACCCATCACGACAGGTCGCCCCGGATGGCCTTGGGTACATGAGCGATGGCGGCGTCAAAATCGAAGTTGGGGTCGGTGTTCTGGAGATGGCTGAAGACGCGGGAGAATGCATGCCTGAGCAGGCCGCGGCTCCTCTCTTCAACAAGTTGGCGAGCCCTCTCGGAACAATTCTACAGGCGCGTCACCACGTCGGTGAAGAAGCGGAGGTGGTTGGCGTAGTCATTAGCATGGGGATGAGGAGCATTCTCATGACAGATGTGGCCCAGGGTGATGTCGGCCCTGTTCCTGAGGTCCGGGAGCATGGGGGCGTGCATGTGCTCCACCGTCCGTCACTGAAGCACTTCCTCCCTTTTCTGCCACACGGCGGACTCGGCGTCAGCAACCCATTGCTGAAGAGGGAGTAGCTTGGTGCGGGCGAAGGCCAGTTCGGCCTGCGCCGAGACCAGGGCCACTGCGGTGGCCTCCTCGCGTCACACCTCCTCGGTCAACCTGGACTTGAGGGCAGCAGTCCTACCAGCGGCCTCAGCTTCCACGAGCTTCAACTTCAGGTCAAGCCTACCCTCAAGACCTGCGCGAGCCTCGGCCACCCGGTGATCGACCTCCTCCTAGGTTCTGGCCTCACGCGCGCCGACGACATCCTCCGCCTGGGCAACTTGGTGCTCCCTCGTGTCCAGTCGTTCGAGCTCAAGTCTATGATCCACGGCTTCCAGCATCAGCGCCTCCTCGCACTTCCGGATCTCTTCCTCTTTGGCAGGCGCCCCCTCAACGACGCAAGGGCGGCTCTGCATGCCTCCACTTGCTGATCCAGGATGGCACTCTAGGCTTGGAGCTCCCACACGCGCTTCTCCGCAAGCTCGCAATGGCGGTCAGCTTCTCGAGCCTCTTCCAGAGCTCGGGAGCAGGCCTCACGGGAGGCTGCGAGGGAAGCCACGGTCTTCGCATTATCGAGCTCACGATGGTGGCGCCCGAGGTTGATAGCCACCTTCAGCTTATGCCCCTCCTCCATCAGCCGAAGATCCTCGTCCACGAGGCGCGCGTCCACATCCACGAGCTCTTCACCAAGTCGGTTCATCGCGTCCATCACCTCCTGAATGACCTCCCGACGGATGGCGCTCCTTTCTTGCGCTGACTCGAGCATGCTGCTGACTCCGTCCTCCGCCGCGGGGACCGCGGATGGGCCCTGAAGCGGCTCACCCCTTTCAACGGGGGGCTAGGGGCTGGCACCCGCCTAGTTGCGGGCCAGGCCTCGCGAGGATCCCGAATGAGTGGAGGCCCGCTCCTTGAAGAGGAACCCAAGACCGAAGCCATCTAGCTGCCGTCCACGACCAGGGGAGGAACCCTTGGCACGCTTGATGTACTCCAAGCAAGGCTGCGAAGGAGAGACAGCGAAGGCACGAGCTCACGACGCCTTGTCGACGGGCTAGCTTCCCCGGTCAACTCCATGCCGTGAGCAGCGCGCGGGCTTGCAGCGCACGAGTCCAGCGAGAGAAACAAGGCGAGAGGAGGTTGCTTCTCAGAAGATTCCGTGGCCTTGGCGGAAGGGATCCTGAAGAGACATCGTCAGGAAGGGAAGAAGCACGCGGAGAATCACCAAGATAAGGTACTTAATTACTCGTCAACGACGATGTACTTTCTTTGTTTTAACGGCCCGAAGGTTCCACTGCTTGGGGAACCCCTCCTCTTGCAGAACTCTTCGAAGTCCACTTAAAGCCGACCGAAGCGCTGGACATGGTGGCCAACATGAGGCGCAGCTGGGGAAGCGCTTGAAGGGAACGTTTCAGGGGCGCTAAGCTGAGGAGAGTCGTCGGACGCCATCACGCAGTGGCCTACCGAGGTCTCAGGAGGTTGGGCCTCAGGAGTCGTGCTCTGCGTCGCCCCCGCAGCTTCCACCTCAGGACAAGAATTGCGGACTCCCGAGGACGATGCCTCGGGAGCCCTGGGCGGCATCAGCATCTCGGCACCTTCACCATCGGCCCCCAGCGGTGCTCGCCCCCTACATCCACACTTGGGGCGAGCTCGACGCCAGCGGCAGGGAGAGGAATCACGATGATGGGGTTCTCACGGGGCCCCACGAGGCCGACTAGACGCAGCCCCCACTCATCGAAGGAAGGCATCTGCTCAGCGAATGTCGCCTTGTTCAAGCAGCGGTATAGAAGGCAACTCTTCCTTGGTATGTCATCTGGAAACGGGACTCCTAAAGTATCATGTGGTCCTTGCTGTTGAGCAAGGCCCACATCGGTCGAGAGTGGCGCTAAAGTGGAGCAATTCGGTGCTGGACGAACTCCTTCACCGCCATAGGCGTAGTCACATCAAGGTCCTTGAGCCACTTCAGCCTGAGCCAGACAGGGGCAAGGCGCGAATCAGCGATCCTTTCGTGGCATCAACCGGAGTTGGGAATAGCGGGCGCTGACGGAGAAGAGAGCAGGGGCTGAGCACTCCGACATCAACAAATACCCATCATGCCCGAAACCCGCTCGTGGATGGTGGGAGCTCGAAGTCAATCCCCGCGTCAGCCATCGCCGCCACGGCCTGGAGGGGCAATGCCTTCCATGGCCTCGCAAACAAAGGCGAAGACGGCAAGAAGGGTCGCAGATTGGGGATCAAGGTGCAGCATGTGGATCTGATAATGCGCAAGCACGACATTGAAGAAGGCGGAGAAAGGAGGAACAAAGTCAGCCCAAAGGGCGTCGATGAAGAATGGGACCTTGGTGGCTGTCCGGTTGACGCGAGCATGAGATGTAGGCCAGGACACCATCCTTCCCCATTCATTGAAGCTGTGGCGAGCATGGGACGCACCCGCGGTGCTCCGCACTTGACCTTTGACTTCACCTCGAAGCCAAGCCCGAGCGCGCCTTGGGCCCGGGGGCAACTGTCGGCGTTCTGGGAAAGGGGGTCCCCAGATTTGCCTACCTACGGCCCACGGCGTAGCTCTACGAGTGGGCCCGTACGGCCCATATTCACCAACAAGCACTCAAGACCCTCGCGAGGGGCCAAGCCTCGCGAGGCGGACGACACAAGACCTCCTTGGGAACGCCCTCACCAGGCTGGCTCGCGAGGGGCAGAGAGTTCAAGGCAAGGCAAACATCGTGAGGTTTCAATGACGTGAGCCATGACAATCAATATCAAGCAGGCGCCAGGCAGGCGCCAGTGTGCAGAGTGTCCTTGTTTCCTCTTTGGTGCTAAAGAAGCAAGCGCAGGCGCGGAGTACCGAGGCGTCAAGCAAAGGTTTCCATATCGGTGCAATGAGACCAAGACCAGCAGGACGGCAAGACGGAGGTCACCATGGAGCCCAAGGCGGCGTCACCACCAGATCCTTTTGCAGGCGAAGACTGCTTTTGTCAGGATAAGTTGTACTGTTCATCCTCAGGCCAAGAGGCAATCCACCACCACCACACTGGAGTAGGGTATTACACCACAACGGTGGCCCGAACCAGTATAAATCTTGTGTCCTTTGTGTTGCGAGTTCGTCGAGTTAGCCCTTGAGATCTTAGCGAAGCTAGGACGTGGATCCATAGGGGGAGATATCCACGCGCACCCCAGTGTTCGAACCTTGAGGGTTTTGCCATAACCCGAGATCCAAGAGTGGGCATAGGGATTTTGACGCCTTTGCAATCTTGCATACCTAATTTCCTCAACACATCCTTGAGGTATTTCTCCTGAGATATGAAAATGCCATTGTGTTATTGACGAATTTGAAGACCTAAGAATAAAGTCAATTCTCCTAGCATAGACATTTGATATTCCTCACTCATCATATAGGAAAATTCGTCAGTGTAACGTTGGTTAGTACAGCGAAAGGTAATATCATCAACATATATTTGGCACACAAATAATTCATCATTATACGTTTTGGTGAAAAGAGTTGGGTCAAGTGAACCAGGTTTGAAGCCTTTCTTCATGAGTAATTCCTTAAGTGTATCATACCACGCCTGAGGGGCCTGCTTGAGGCCATAGAGGGCCTTGTTGAGTCTGAAGAATTTACTACAATGCTTAGGATCTTCAACACCTGGGGGTTGAGCAACATATACTTCTACCTCAACCTTACCATTGAGGAATGCACTTTTCACATACATTTGATATAAGATGATATTATGATGGTTAGCATAAGCAAGCAATATGCGAATAGCCTCAAGTCTAGCTATAGGTGCAAAAGTTTCATCGAAATCAATTCCTTCAACATGTGTCTAGCCTTGAGCTACAAGACGAGCCTTGTTCCTCACCACTAGGCCATTTTTGTCTTGTTGTTATGATAGATCCACTTAGTACCGATGATATTGTGCTTGCGAGAGTTTGGTCGCTTGACAAGTTCCCACACATTGTTGAGCTCAAATTGATATAGTTCCTCTTGCATAGCTTGAATCCACTCAGGCTCTATAAATGCCTCATCAACTTTGGTGAGCTCTATGATAGAGACAAAAGCGAAGTGCCCACAAAAGTTAGACAAATATGAAGCTTTCGAGCATGTGAGAGGACCTAGTGCGTTGATGTCGTCGATGATTTTCTCAATCTGCGCTTCATTTGTGACATGAGGATGTGCAAGTTGACGACTTCGATTGGGCTGAGCAGTTTCTTTAGTGACATTTTCTTTAGATGCACCAGCATGATTTTCTTCATGATCTGGAATCACTTCTTCAGCAGATTCTTCAGTCGGTATGACATCCTCGGTCACCTTGAACTTGATGGATTCCTCAGGAGACATTTCATCTAGCATAGGAGGTAGGTGCACTCTTTGCGAGCCATTAGTTTCATCGAATCGCACATCTATAATTTCAACAACCTTGTTGTGATAGGTTCTGAAGACTCTGTAGGTGTGCGAGTCCTTTCTGTAACAAAGCATAAAACCCTCATGTACTTTCGGTGCAAATTTAGAGTTGTGATGTGGATCTCTAATCCAACATTTAGCACCAAAGACTTTGAAATAACTCACATTGGGTTTCTTGCCAGTGAGGAGTTCATATGAGATCTTCTTGAAGAACTTGGGAAGATATACCTGTTGATGATGTGCCATGCAGTATCAATGGCCTCAGGCCAGAAGCGACAAGGTGTCTTGTATTCATCAAGCATAGTGCGAGCCATCTCAACAAGAGTCATGTTCTTGCGCTCCACGGCACCATTCTACTGAGGAGTGTATGGGGGAGATAACTCGTGAGTAATAACAAGTTCATCAAGACCAGTATTATTAAACTCGGTCCCATTATCACTCCTTGTAAGTGCATCTAGTGCCCCTTAGTGATTTTGGTGTATTGAAGACTTATAGGTTAAGAGACTGATGCGTTTGTGTGTGTACACATGTCTATAAGTCTATGACGAGTTTGTTATTTACAGAGAAAGTTGACCCCTAAAAATGAATGTCTTCAACTGAAGACTTTGGATTTCTGAAGACTTTTTGAAGACTGAAAGTCAAGAATTTGGTGTGACCATGAAGACTTGATATTCATGCGAGGAACATGAAGCGTGAAGACTTTTCTTTTCGTAGTTTCATTTTCTCTTTCTTGAGTCATAGGAAACATCGTACTGTTAAAGGGGGTCAAGGTAAAACTAAGGAAAAGTTTCCGGGTGATGCTCAACTCAAAATCCTACACCTACCAATCCCTACGAGTGAAGCCATTGGAAATCTCATACAGTTCAGTCAATTTCTTTAGTGACAAAGATGTAGTTCTTCTGGTCTCTGAAGAATTTGTCCTGACTATGGAGTTAGGAATTCACCAATGCGGATTGCCTACAAGTCAGGAACATGATAGCCCTGAGGAATTTGAGCCTCAAATTTCCGACCATTGCTGTGCTACGTGCCAGCTGTCCCAAAATATCTACCCACCCAACGGTCATATCATTGAAGGGCATTTATGTATTATCATGTCAGCTGCTCCCTAGGCTATAAATAGCCGCCCCCTACAACCACTAGCTAGTTGGCTGCTCCGCGAGAAACTGACACTTGTCATTGAGAGCATCCCATCCTCCAAGGACTTTGAGCGAAAATCATCAAGTGAGAAAAAACCAAAAACCCAAACCCAAACACATACAAACCCAAAGTGATTGAGCATCACTGAAGAGATTGTTCCTGTGTGGATCCAACGCTTGTTACCTTTGAGGATTGTGCATCCTCCAGACAGTTAGGCATCGTGGTCTAGAGCAACCAAGAGGAAATTGTGGATCGTCGGGTAACCGAGTTTGTGAAGGTTTGGAAGTCACCTGAAGACTTACCACGAGTGATTGGACAAGGTCTGTGTGACCTTAGTTCAAGGAGAATACGGTGAGAACTGTGTGTCCTCAGTTTTAAATACCTAGCCGCTCTAACTAGATGTACAACTGTCACAACAGTTGGAACTAGTCTACCAAATCTTTGTCTTCACCGAGCTAGCTGGTTCTATTTCCTCAACCATTTCATTTATTCATTACTGTGTTGTGTACCTGTTCATATCTATTTGAAGAGTTTGACTGAAGACATTCTCAATTTCCTCAGTCTGTCTGTCTTCATCTTGTTTTATCATGTGCTTACGCTTTTTGTACTTTGTGTTTGTTTTCTATTCATCATGATGTCCATGCTTATGTTATGTCATGTCTGCATCTGAGTACTTATCTCGCTGCAAGTAGTTCTTTGCTTAGGAATTTCCTCACCCTAAAATTCCTCAATGAAGAATTCATAAAAATCGCGTATTCACCCTCCCCCTCTAGTCGACTTAACTCACTTACAGTTGGTATCAAAGCAAGGTACTCCCTTGTTTTGTGTGATTTTGGTCTAACCTCTTGGAGTTTCAGTTATGTCGATCCACTAGTAGAAAAGGGGGCTTTGGTCCAGGCCGGGTAAGCCCATTAGTCCCGGTTCAGTCCAGAACCGGGACCAATGGGTGCATTTATCCCGGTTCGTGCGGCTAAGGCATTAGTCCCAGTTCACCTGGGCCCTTTAGTCCCGGTTCGTGCCACGAACCGGGACTAAAGGGTGCGATGCCCATTGGTCCCGGTTGGTGGCACCAACCGGTACTAAAGGTT
>NC_041390.1:437391622-437447806 GCF_002162155.2 Triticum dicoccoides | reverse complement strand
AAAACAAAAGAAAATGATGGAAATGTCAATAAAAATAAAATAAAATAAGTTTCCCATGTGATATGTGGTCTAGTTGTTGGGAAAACTTACAAATATGAATTTCGACTTTATTTACAAAATCTCTCTGGAATTTGTAAAATGGGGATAACTTTTGCATACGAACTCAGATTAAAAAGTTTTTTATATGAAAAATCATCTACTCGAAAAGTTACATCTAATGGATACCGCCTACGGCCTATTTGAAAATTTGTAGAATCCTCAAATTCCAAAAGGAAAAAAAGTTATGCTCAAATTTCAGTTTTTTAAAATTTTCAGTAAATCTGGTCAAACTATGGTCAAACTACTTATTCAAGAAGTATTAGTGTTACTAAATAATTATTCAAGAATATTAGTGTTATTAAATAATTATTTCACCTTTTTTGAATTTTGGTCAAATCTGGTCAAACTATGGTCAAACTGTGGTCAAACAATGGTCAAACTACTTATTCAAGAAATATTAGTGTTACTAAAAAAATTATTGTTTTTTAGAACAATAGTTTTAAACTCAAACAGTGAAATATGTGACTTCATGCTCAAGCTAAATTCCTGAGGGTTAATAGGATTGACATCTTACTATTGTCAGGAAAACAACAAGTGCAGACTTGGAAACGAGGGAGAATAGAACCCGGAAGTTAAGCGTGCTCAGGCTGGAGTAGTGAGAGGATGGGTGACCGTTCGGGAAGTTAGATGATTTCGAATGATGAGGGGTGATTAGAGATTAAATTGAGCAGTGATGAGGGGTGATTAGAGATTAGAGGTTAAAATAAAAAAATTTCAAACAAAATTTCAAAAAAAATTTCAAAAAAATTTCAAAAAAAATTTCAAAAAAAATCAGAAAATTTCCTTCAGTACCGGTTGGTGTTACCAACCGGGACTAAAGGTGGACCGGCCACGTGGAGGGCCTTTAGTCCCGGTTCTGGATTGAACCGGGACTAAAGGGTTAGGGCATTAGTACCAACCCTTTAGTCCCGGTTCCAGAACCGGGACTAAAGGCCCTTACGAACAGGGACTAAAGGCCCTTTTTCTACCAGTGATCGCAGGAATGAAGACAGTGACATGCCCCATCTTTGACGGTCATGATTATCCCAAGTGGAAGGCCATGATGAAGAAGCACCTCATGGCGATGGACAATGAACTCTGGACCATCACTGAGATTGGTCTTACTGACCTATGCAAGATGGCGGAGGCTGATGATATTCGCAAGTACACTCTACTTAACCTCATGGCAAAAGACATCATCTACTCCGGCTTGTCGCAAAATCAGTTCAGGAATGTTATACATCTCTGCCATGCAAAGCTCATCTGGGACCGTCTATCTGAGGTCTATGAAGGTCATTGAACTCATCATGATCCCTAGTTTAGGGAATTCAAGGAATCGCGCAAGGCTGTGACTTTCAATCCGGAATCATCATCCTCTTCACCATGCCTTATGGCAAAAGGTGCCAAGGTAACTAAATGCTATCTATTTGAGTCCAGTGGTGATGAATCTGGTGATGAATTTGGACCCAGCTATACCAAACTTGCTTCCCTTGCCACTAAACAACAAAGATTTTTGGAAAAAGTTCAAAACATGCTGGATGAGAGCGATGATATGTTGGGTGAAGAAATGGATCAGTCGAAAGCTTTGGCTCAAAGTCTTCAGAGACTTCAGACTAAGTTTGATAATCTTCAGAGTCATCATAACACTCTCTTATCTTATCATGAGAAGCTTTCTTATGAATTTATTCAAAGAAAGCAAGATCTTGACAATTTAAGAGTGAGTTATGAAGATCTTCAGAAGGAGGATGATTCATTACTTGCTCAACAAATCAGCGCTACTAGGAAGAATTTATTCCTCCATTTTTAAAGTGCATTGAACGTGAATCTGCTAATTCTTCACCTGAAAGTTCAAATGCTTCTATTGCTGCAAATTCTTCACCTGACTATGTTGTCACTAATTCCTCATCTGAGTATGCTGGTAGTATCACTGACCATGCAGGGCTGAAGGAATTATATGTGATAGGCATGTACAAAAGCCTCAAAGCGCATCAGGCTCTTTGTCATGTGCTTCAGAAGCAGATCTTCAACAGGAGCCCTAAAAAAGAGGGTATTGCCTTTGAGAGGAAACTTAATGCTGGTGGGACCTACTGGAAGCCTGAGCAGTATCCCAAAACCTCATGGGTTGCTGCAAAGGGACCTTCAATGGATCCATCTACTTTATCTGGCTTTACATGTGAATCTTCATATTCTTCTAATGAGTCATTTGACTCCAACTATAAGCTGTTCAAAAATCAGAATGGCGAAGTATTTGCTAGATATGTTGTCACTAACTGCAGGAACGGTCCCCCTATGAAGAAAATCTGGGTTCCCAAAAGGTGCCTTGAAAGTCTTCAGGTGAATGTCATCATGACAGCACCTATGAAGAATAGGAACCCCAGATCAAATTCTTCATACGGACCAAAGTCTTCATATGGATCCAAGTCATCATATGGACCACATTCCTCACATGGATCAAAGTTCTCATATGAACATCATCGTGCTAACACCTCCGTTTCGCAGGGAAAGTCTAAGGGTTACGGATATGTGCATTATTCTTCAAATCATTATGTTCATAAATCCTCGAAGAATTTCTCTGCTTACTCATATGCTTACCCTAACCCCTCTTATGTGAAACGAAGTGGATTGGCATCTATGCCACCATTCTCTTATGGAACTCGCAGAATGATGAACTCTTTACCACCCCTTTAGATGTGGGTGGTGAAGAAAAAGAACTAATCTCTTATGCAGGGTCAGGTCTCCAGATGAACCTAAACGTCTGAAGAATTTGCTGGAGACCTGAATATACTTGAAAGGATGCAAGCTAATCATGAAGAAATGAATTTTCATTTCTCATGTCCTCATACTACTTTACCTGTTCTATCGCTTGATGAAATTCATCTGATGAATTTGATATCATATTCTTCACTGATGAAGCATATGAGTTCGTAAGCTGCACTAATTCATCTATAGGATGATCAACCCAAAGCCACTGAGTGGGTCCTCGACAGTGGATGCGCAAATCATATGACTAGTGACAGGAGCTTATTGATGGACACTGCTTTATCTCCATCGCATCTAAAGCATATCACCTCTGCTGACAAAGGCAAAAGCAAGGTATTGGGTCTAGTTAAGGTTGCAATCTCAAAGGGTCAACACATGGACAAAGTCATGCTTGTCGAGTCCTTAGGGTTCAACCTCATGTCGGTCTCAATATTTGTGATCTTGATATGGTTGTTGTCTTTGGCAAGTATCGTTGTGTTGTGATCATGGAAGCTGACAATTCCAAAGTCTTCGAAGGCTTTAGAAGAGGAGATTTTTATATTGTTGATTTCTCTACAGGACCGAAACCTGCCACATGTCTACTTGCCAAAGCTTCAGAAGGCTGGCTATGGCATCGACGACTTGGTCATGATGGCATGAGGAACTTGCACACGCTCGTGAAGAAGAAGCATATGTCATTGGCATCGAGGGTGTCAAATTCCTCAAGGACCATTTGTGTGGAGCTTGTGAAGCCGGAAAGATGACCAAGGCCAAGCATCCCTCAAAGACCATCATGACTACCACTCGTCCATTTGAATTGCTTCACATGGATCAATTTGGCCCTACTCATTATGCCACATTTACTAATGATGCATCTTTATATGCCTTTTTCATTGTTGATGACTGTTCTCGTCATACATGGGTGCATATCATCACTTACAAAACTGAAGTGCAAGAAGTCTTCAAACGATTTTCCTCGAGGGCTTCAACCAACTTTGGTGTGAAGATCAAGCACATCAGAAGTGATAATGGAACTGAGTTCAAGAACACTGGTCTTGATGACTATCTTTATGAACTTGGTATTACTCATGAGTTATCTGCTCCTTATACTCCTCAGCAGAATGGCGTCATGGAGCGCAAGAACATGACTCTTGTTGAGATGGCTCGCACTATGCTTGATGAGTACAAGACGCCTTCTCGCTTCTGGCCTGAGGCAATTGATACCGCGAGCCACATCATCAACAGGGTATATCTTCACAAATTCTTCAGAAAGACCTCGTATGAACTCCTCACGGACAAGAAACCCAACGTGAGTTATTTCAAAGTCTTCGGTGCTAAATATTGGATTAGAGATCCTCATCACAATTCTAAATTTGCACCGAAAGCACATGAAGGTTTTATGCTTGGTTATGGTAAGGACTCGCACACCTACAGAGTCTTCAACACCTATCACCACAAGGTTGTTGAAACTGTAGATGTGCAGTTCGATGAAACTAATGGCTCGCAAAGAGAGCACATGCCTCCTGTGCTAGATGAAATACTACCTGAGGAATCCATTAAGTTCAAGGCAACTGAGGATGTCATTCCTACCAAAGAATCTGCTGAAGAAGTCATTCCAGAACATGAAGAACATCATGCTGGTGCACCTGAAGAAAATGGCTCTGAAGAAAATGCTGAGAAAATTCCTCATCGTCAACCAGCTCATCCTCGCGTTGCTAATGTAGTGCAGATTGAGAGAATCATCAATGACATCAAAGCACCAGGTCCTCTCACACGCTCAAAAGCTTCCCATTTTTCTAATTTTTGTGGGCACTTTGCTTTCATCTCTATCACAGAGCCCACTAAGGTAGATGAAGCATTTCTGGAGACTGAGTGGATTCAAGCTATGCAAGAAGAATTACATCAGTTCGAGCTCAATAATGTCTGGGAACTTGTCAAGAGGCCAGACCCTCGCAAGCACAATATCATTGGCACCAAATGGATCTACAGTAACAAGCAACATGAAAATGGCGTTGTGGTGAGGAATAAGTCATGGCTTGTAGCTCAAGGCTACACACAGGTTGAAGGAATTGATTTCGATGAAACTTTTGCACCTGTTTCTAGAGTTGAAGCTATTCGCATATTACTTGCTTATGCTAACCATCATAATATCATATTATATCAAATGGGTGTGAAAAGTGCATTCCTCAATGGTAAGCTTGAGGAAGAAGTATATGTTGCTCAACCCCCAGGTATTGAGGATGCAAAGCATCCTGGCAAAGTCTTTAGACTCAATAAGGCCCTCTATGGCCTCAAGCAGGCCCCTCGGGCGTGGTATGATACTTTGAAGGAATTCCTCATGAAGAAAGGCTTCAAACCCGGTTCACTTGACCCAACTCTCTTCACCAAAGCATATGATGATGAATTATTCGTGTGCCAAATATATGTTGATGATGTCATCTTTGGATGTACTGACCAACCTTACAGTGATGAATTTTCCTATATGATAAGTGAAGAATATCAAATGTCTACGATGGGAGAACTGAAATTCTTCCTAGGTCTTCAAATTCGTCAAAAACGAAACGACATCTTCATAACTCAGGAGAAATACCTCAAGGATGTATTGAGGAAATTCAGCATGCAAGATTGCAAAGGCGTCAAAATCCCTATGCCCACAAATGGCCATCTATGCAGTGATGAAAATGGTATTGACATCGATCAAAAGGTATACCGCTCCATGATTGTCTCTTTATTGTATTTATGTGCATCTAGGCTAGATATTATGCTTAGTGTTTGCATGTGTGCCTATTTTCAAGATACACCGAAGGAATCACACCATAAGGCTGTGAAGCATATTCTTCGATATCTAGCTCACACTCCAACACTTTAATTACGCTATCCCAAGGTCTTGGCTTTTGATCTCATTGCATATTCAGATTCTGACTATGATGGTGATCGTGTGGACCGCAAGTCAACATCAGGCACATTCCATTTCCCCGAACGATCCTTGGTTTGTTGGTCTTCGAAGAAACAGAACTGTGTATCACTTTCTACTGTTGAAGCTAAGTACATTGCTACTAGTTCGTGTTGTGCTCAGTTGCTATGGATGAAGCAAACTCTCAAGGACTATGGCATCAATGTGAAGAATGTGCCCCTCTATTGTGACAATGAGAGTGCTATCAAGATTGCTCATAACCCAGTTCAGCACTGGAAGACAAAGCACATTCAGATCCGTCATCATTTTCTTCATGATCATGTGTTGAAGGGCGATATCTCCATCGAGCATGTGAAGACTGAAGAACATCTAGCCGATATCTTCACAAAGCCCTTGGATTAGAAGAGATTTAGCAAGTTGTGGTGTGAGCTAAATATCTTAGAATCTTCGAATGTCCTTTGAAAAGGACACACATCCTAACACTTATGCAAATTGATGACTTAGATGTGCAACACATGAAGTAATGTTTTTCTTCAATCAATGTAGCCTAACCCTCTAAGTGTGAAGAAATTAATGAAGAATTTGATTCTCAGAGCCCTACGACAATTGTACGCGGCGTCTGAAATCAGCATTCTTATACGGTGGGTCACGCCACCAACAAAAGTTTAAAATCTTCAATTTGAGTTTTTCTTCAGTCTTGAAATTCCGCAGTTGATTTATTCAACTTTGCAATGTCTTCACTCTCTCCATCGTTTTTCTTCATTGACTACACATATTATATATGAGTTTATGTCGTCTACAACATTCACTTATAGCTATTTCTTCAAGTTGATCTTTCTGCTAAGTGAATGTGATCGGACCCTTCCCCCTCTATGCTATACTCGACCCAGTCTGTTCACAAATTCTTCATGTGCATTCTATTTGAAACCCGTTCAAAATCTTCACTGTGTCCTTGTCAACTGAAGAATCTATGAACGAAACTTTAAAATATTCTAATCTGAATTTCGGCTGTTGCCGCCTCAACCATTCCACATCCCATGATAATACTTATCAATTCACCCACGATCTCTCTTGATCTCCACCTCTCTGTACGTGGGTGACACATGTCACAAGGATGAGAAAGGTCAGGGGCATGTTCGTCCATTTTCCTCGAGCGAACAGTTTTTCACCGTGGCTATAAATACCCCTTCCCTTCTTCAGTCTATTTTTATTTCGCTCGACCTCACTCCCTCGCTCGAGCTCTCAAAACCTAGCGCCGCCGCTACTTCCATCATCGCCGGGGAGGAAGAGCTTCGCTGCCTCGACCTCATCACCGTCGTACTCGCGCCGACCACGGATTTCTTCACTCCGCCGCCGCCGCAGCCGTCTTCCTCAGCCAAGTTAGGGCGTGGAAGATATGAATTAACGAGCTTCCAATATACATTCCTAGTTCATCGTGTTCTTTGTCAAGGGTAATTAAAATCTACTTTTACTGCCCTTATTGATTCTAGTGATTTCTTCAAAACCTTCATAAGGTGTTTATTCTTCAACCTACACACACCAAATACCTCACACAAACTTCTATTCTTGATCTGTTTCCCTAAGCCATGTTTTTCTTTAAGATTCCTCAATTGTGTGGATTTTGAATATATACAACTCTGGAACCTAAGACAAAGAACGCTTAGTGAAATTCCTCAAAACACATCTGGTCAAATTCTTCAAACTTGTTCTCATTTGCAAAAACTTCTGAGAATGCATATGACCTCTCCAAATTCTTCTCACCTATACTCTGTTCACAGGTACTCATGTCCGCTGCTGAATCACTAGGTTCTCATCAACTTAACTCATTTGCAGCGTTCCTCGAAGAAAAACACCATACCTCTTCAGAGAACTCAATAGTCCAAAATCCTCAGCTGAAGAAAATGGCAGATGGCAAGAAACTCAGAAGGGAGGCAAGAAATTGGAAGTCACCTGCCTTTGAAATCCCTGATGACATCTATGCAGGGTATTGCACTCCAGGTGAGGCAATTCATGGAAAGGAAACGAAGAATGAGCACAAGGTGCGCATTTAGAAGATTGAAAGGAGATGGGCTAGAGAATGGAGGGAATATCGCTATGTCACTCCCAAGTACATGAAGAAATTCGTTGTACACCCTCCATGCCCAAGACCTCCATTGGCACACGGCCAAGTTGTTGATACCTCTAGCATCAGACGAGGTGAGCAATTTCCCGCTGAATGGGCCAAGCATCAAGCTAAACTGGCCAAAATGGCAAAAGAGGCGGTGAAGAAATTCAATGAAGATTCTGATGTTGCCACTACTAAGGCCTCTCCTAGCAAGCCAAGAAGGCCATTGTCGGTGTCAAAACCGGCGGATCTCGGGTAGGGGGTCCCGAACTATGCGTCTAGGATCGATGGTAACAGGAGACGGGGGCCACGATGTTTACCCAGGTTCGGGCCCTCTCTATGGAGGTAATACCCTACTTCCTTCTTGATTGATCTTGATGAATATGAGTATTACAACAGTTGATCTACCACGAGATCGTAATGGCTAAACCCTAGAAGTCTAGCCTATGAATATGGTAATGAGTATATGTGGTGGTCTTTCTGGACTATCTCCTTCGGTTTATATAGACACCGAGGGGATCTGGGGTTTACATGGAGTCAGTTACATAAGAAGGAATCTTCGGACCCCAAGCTTGCCTTCCACACCAAGTACAGTCCAATCCGGACATGGTGCAGTCTTCAGCCTTCATGTCTTCACAGCCCATCAGTTCGGCCCATGGATAACAGGCTGGACGCCCGAGGACCCCTTAGTACAGGACTCCCTCGGTAGCCCCCGACCCAGTCTTCAATAGCGAGGTGCTCGACACATATTGTCTTCAGCATGGCAAGGCGGGTTCCCCCTTCACTGATCCCCAAGTAATGTATTTGGCCATTGATCCAATGTCGCCTCCTTGGCTTCTATGCATTTGAATAATCTTTGTCCTCCACCTGTCGAGTGAATGTGGAAAGTCAGGGTATTTTTGCGAATAACACCCTATCCATGTGAGGAAGAGCGCCTATTTAAAGAGATTGGATCTCAGATCCATTCAGTGCTACGCACAAGAAATCTCCAGAGACTTCTTAGGAGAAACCATTCCAGCATGGCTAGTGTTCCCAGCTCCTCTGCTCGTCCCGGCCCAGAGAAAGGCGAGTTGGAGAGGTGTGCCGTGTCTCATAGCCGATTGACAAAGTTGCGAACGCAGGGATTCCTTCCCCATGCAGATCCAGTCCCTGTTCAAACGGGGCTAGCTTTCTTCAATGAGGGGACTCTAGCAGAGGACTTCTCCCATCCGACCGGGGGGAGCGAGTGTGTTTTGTCCCCTACCTGCTAAGAGGTGTTAGATTTCCAATCCATCCGTTCCTCCGAGGGCTTCTGGAATACTACGGCCTCCAGCTGCACAACTTCACCCCGGCCTCTATTCTGCACATTGCGGGTTACGTCGCTTTATGCAAACTTTTCCTGGGCTTCGAGGCTCATTTCGAGTTGTGGAGGAAGTTGTTCTATCTCGTCCCGTGCAATTACAAAGGGTCAATATTTGAAGTGGGCGGAGCCGAAATATGGCGCATCGCCGATACCGGATATCCATCCGGCACACCAAGGAAGGCAACTGATGAATGTCCCTCCAAATGGTTTTGTATAGAGGACTTTGCGCTTCCCAACCCGATTCGAAAGGGTCTTCCTGAATTTGCGCGCGTCCCGCTGAAGAAACGCCACAGTTGGCGTCCCTGGAGTCTTGAAGAGGAATACGGCGCGAAGGTTCGTTAGCTGATGAGCAGGATAAAAGAGCTCACCCAGTCCGGACTCACAGTAATCGAGGTTATGGCGATTTCCATAGAGCGAGGGGTTCAGCCGCTCCAATACAGAGGGCTTCCCATGTGGCAATACAATGGGGAGGATGACGCCTCTCGCTGTGGCCGGAAAGGTCCGGATACCCCTGCCGCTTTGGCTAAGATATTAGCCGAACTGTTCAAAGGGGAGGAAAAGGAATTTCTCCGCATCAAATGTAGAGATGGGTACTCTATGTATAACCCTCCCAGCTGGGTAAGGCCCGACCCCTCTATTTTTACTTCTTCCATCTTCGAATTGCCTTTGATAAACTTCTAGCTTGTTTGCTTATGATAGCAGTGGTGAAAGGTCACTGAGGGATTTTATAGTCCCGCCCCACAGCCGGAGGACCACAATCGCGAGCTTGATCCCGGGTTCCAAGAGGATCCGGATATATTTGTGGTGCTTGCGGAGGGGGTGTTCTACCAGATGAGCTACGATGGCACAGAAGTGGCCATCATCACCGACTACCCTGGTCTTCTTCCAGCTTCACACGTAAGTGATATGAACACACCTTATTCAAAAGAGATCTCTCCTTCCTTCTTACCCATCGCACTGTCTTGTGCTCAAAAGGGGAAGGGTTCGGCGCACCGTACTACTCCAAGGGTACCTCCGAAGAGAGCGTCCCCCACTCCAGGCGAGCCTTCCAAGAGGAAAGAAAACAAAGATACGGCCGTGCCCTCATCAAAGAGGTATGAACTCGCCAACCTGCACCTGAGCAGTCACGTCCAACTGTCACCTTCCTGTTATTCATGTGTCAGGAGAAAGACGCGTCGGACCGTATCTGGAGGCTCGAGCGGCCGTACTTCCCGCAGCCAGGATTCAAATCCAGCCATGAAGACGGGGGCCAATGCGGAGGCGAAGCCGGATTGTCCTCCGGCCGAGGACTCGGATGATGTATCCGTCACCAACTAGGAAGTGGAGAGTGCGATGAATCATCGGCGCCGCCGGGCCATTTTACAAGACCCTGGCTTTTCAGAAGAGTCGTTTAACGCCTTCAACTCGGCCGATGCGTACATCTGAGCTGCTTGAGATGGGATTAACAGGGCCACAAAGCAACATTTGAAAGATGTGCAGGTAAATTTATTTTGTCTGACTATGATAACCATATGCCAGTAGCCCCTGAGACTTAAGGGAGTTGAAACAACTGATTTAAGGATCAATGTATTAGCAGGTGCTTACGGAGAAGAATGCCCAGCTAGCTCAGGGGCTGGAAAAGTGTTAGCGCCGGCTTCTTGCTGCCAATGTCGAACTGGAGAAATACAAGGCATCTCCCGGTAATGTTTCCTTCTATTGAAAATTCATAATGATACACCGATAGTGCGAATATGGGTGCTAATCTTTGTGTTAGGCCGTTAGACCAAGTGTAAGAGCAACTGGATGCCGCTCGAAGCGAGGAACGTGGAGCCAAAAAGCTACTAGCAGCGGGCGAGCATGTATTGACAAAAGTCATTCAAGAGAAAAAGAAACTCCAGGACTCGAACTCCAAACCGGGCGAAGAACTGAAAGATGTGCGAGCTCAGCTAGCTGACTCTGTGAAGGAGAACAAGAAGCTATGAGGCGGCATATTCAATATGTGGCCACTTTTGTTTTATAACAGTTCTGGAGGTAATGGTAGCCGACATAGCTGTAATTGGAGGTGTTTTGACGAAATGCCCCGAAGAGGAGGTGTCCAGATCATCGAGTGATCTTCTGCAAGGGCTATCGCAGTTGCACGAGCAAGCTCGGCAGGCGATGCGGAGCGTGGCCAAGGCATTATGGCCATCTGACCCCCCTCCAGGAAGCATGGAGCAGCTGGTAGAGCTGTTCAAGGGAGCGTGGCGGCGTATCCGGCTGTGGAAGATATCATGTCACACTTTGATTTTCATGCCACAACACTTAAGCTACTAAATCATGATAAATTGTGGTTTGACAAAAACTTTTGCATTATTTGGCTTTTTATTTGAGTTGGTTTTCTCTTTGTGATTTTTTTTCAAGTGCTCTTTAAAGTCAACACAACTCCACCTTCTATACTTCATCTCCTTACCCAAAACTTCTACCCAACGATCATTCCATGTGTATAGAGCAATATAGTATTTTCTTACAAAAATAATTTGGCCAAAAAGTATTTTCTAAAATTAGTTTTCCAAAACCCCCTGAATGGAGGTTTGCACTACAAATACTTAATGTGGGGTATGAAAATTATTTTAAAAAGTATATTTGAATCCTATAAGATATAGGACTCCCATAAACCACAAAAATATAAATTTAAAAGTTATTTTCCTATTTTATTTAAAAGCTTTTTCTTTAGGCCAGAAATGGTCTTTAATAGGTTAAAATTATTTAAAAGCTTCAAAAATATTTGAGAAAAATTAGGGAAACTCAGTGGACATATATTTTCCATATATATGAGTTTCAACACATGGTCATGTTCAAAATATTGGACAAAACCTCCCAAAACCATTTCTGCCCATTTTAAGGATTTGAAATATTTCTACAGGAAATATTTTCATAAAAATCTAAGGAAAATCCACCAATTCACAAATGCACATTGTGATCAGCTTGCCAAGCCTCATCTCAATTAAGGTCATTTTGGTTCACCAAAATGCCCCAAAACCCTCTTTGACCAGAATCAAATTTGAACAACTTTGTACGACCAACTTTCTCTCCTTGATCCCAACTTTTGTGAGGATATTCACATGAACAAATGAGGCTACTACACCAAGTGGTGCATCAAGGGGAAGTGATTTGCTCAACTAGATCTACGCAAGTTCATTTCTGCTAATTTCTAGGGTTTGCCAAGGTTACATTAGCAAACTCTTCCAAATGAGCTCATCTTCCTTCTACCCTGTCATTTTGTCTTGGCAAACACCCCTGCCACGTTTCACAAGAAGGAAATCAGTGCAAGTACCCCAAAACCATATCAAACACCTTCTGCATTTTAACTAAAAAACCCTGGTTGGGCCTCTTCCACTAATCCAAATGAGTTCTCCCCTTTACCACACCTTCTCCTAACCTCCCTCTACCTCTGGCACTTAGCACAAGTCAATGCCCATTGATCAAGGGGATGAAACCACCAATTTTCTATTCTGGACAGCCTGATTTCCACTCTTCTCCTTCCTCTCTCTTCACCCACTGTCCACCCAAAGCATCCAAGGCCAAGATCCCTTCCTTAGCCCCACCAAAAACTATTGGACATGCAAGGGTGCGCCCACAAGCATAGAAAATGGCCTGGACAACCCTATGGGCACTCTGGAGCGCGCTACACTGCGCTCCCGCACTATAGCCGCCCCCTGCCAACCACCTCTGGCCACCTCGGGCCTTCCTAGTGCGCCCGACGAGGTGCCTCGGCGTATGCGTCATGCTAAACCCCTGTCCCCTCCTCCTTCTCCCTCCTGCTGCCCCTGCTCGGACGCGCGTTGGCCGCCCGAGAGCATCTCTGGCCTTACCCCGCTATCTCCCCTAGCTCCCCTCGGCGTAGTCCACGCCCAGCAACAGTCATTTATGCCTATCATTTAAAATTCCTAGCACTGTTTCTATGACTCCAAATCCAAAACTAGGAACTTTTCCCTTCTTAGTTTTCACCCTAGTATTTAACAAAATGAGTTGACATTTTTCTGAGCACTTTGATTTTTTTTGTTATTGCCTTATTTTTCTCGTTACTATTTTGCGACGATAGATTGTGTTGTCGATGAAGGAGTTGGACCAGAAAACTTTGAAGACCCAGGAAGACTTTGCTGAGCCAGGCAAGCAGCCCTTTGACCATGTCTAAGAAACCCTTTTTATGCATGTCATAAGGCACTTTTATTGCTTGCATCGAAGTCATGATAATGTGGTGACCACTTGAGGTGGTTTTCCTCTGTTGCTTTTCTGGTTGACACTTGCATGATGCATGATCCTACCTTTCTATGAGGGTTATGCGAGTGGGTGTAGTTAGAATGCTAAGTAGCTGCTACGCAAATGGGTTGGGTATATGCATGGTGATGGAAGCAAGATTTTTTTTAAAAACTTTTCGGAAACCCCATTGGGTGCCACTTATGCCTGAGGGAGATAATGAGTTGGCTAACCACTTGATGAAGAAGTGGTGTACCGAGGCAAGTGTGTGTGTTGTTTTCAAAACGGATTGGTTTAAGTTGCGACCGTTATTCCAACCTTACATGCGCAACCACTCTACCCTTATATGGGAAAGGACATTATTGATTACCTTGGACGATACTAGCTTGGAGCCTGCATTACTAGTGACGAGAGAGTTGTTGTTGCGCTCTCTCGGGACAAGGTCGTGCCAGGTAGGGCGGCCATGACTGTTTTCATATGGCACCAGACACACCGTTGGTACCCCGTGCTTGTGGTATTTGATGAATATGGGAGCGAGGCTCCACAATTTTAAGATGTGAAATGTTGGGCACCGGGGTTACTACCAATCGAGTGGACTCTATGTTAGTGTCGTCTAGGGAAAGATAGTGATCGGGTGCTTACCTCGGGTACTTGAGGTACCACGGGTCGTGGATGACACGGAAGTTCCCCGGATCTTGTGGGTAAAGTGTGCAACCTCCGCATAGTGTAAAACTATTCGAATAGCCGTGTCCACGGTCAAGGACAGTTAGGTAACTGCTCTTGGGCTACGTCCACATGTTTACAAACCAGTGTGTGTGTTTGGGTAAGTGGGGAGAACTACTTGGGTCAAGTAAAAGGACTTGACATGATTGAGTTGGGTTGATGCCCACTCTATTTATGTTGATATCTATAACATGTCCTCATGGTTAACTGAATTCTCCTGATGCATGTCTTACAAGTTGTGGAACATGTCATTGCACTCAAAACTAGCTTTTTGCAAAAATTTACCTATATCATGCATTGTTGTATCTAGAACCAAAACATGGGTTGCTTGCGAGTACATTCAAAGTACTCATAGGCTTGCCACTGGTTATTTTATTGGCCAGGCATGAAAGAACAGGATATGATGAAGAATACTTCAGTGACGAACATGCGAGCTAGGACGCTTCCCAGTCAGAATGCCTGTACGGTTAAGGCAGATGGCATGGGTCCAAGTTATCGACGAAGATTTCCGCTATGAAGTTATACTCAAGACTTGACCATAAAGGTCATGATTTATGTAAGACGGTATGTATGGATGTAAGACTCTTGTTATACAGCTTCTGTGTGTTTAGTGAGCATTGATCTCTGGGATTACTGTACGCATTCGGTGATCACGACTTATGAGTCGGGGTCCCCACAGAGCTGGTATCAGAGCCATCCTGACTGTAGGAAGCCTTAGATAGCATGGTCGTTAGTTAGGGTTAAAACTATTTCCAAAACTACTACCAGTTTTCAAAACTATCTATACTTCTCTTCCCTTCTCAGTTTTTCGAAAACTAAGGTATACTTTCCTTATTGATCTCTTCCCCTTCAAAACTTTTGGTCGCTAGAACCCTTATGCCCCTGACCAGTGGATTCCTTGTAATCCTCGTGGATAATCTAGAAGGAAGATGCCTTGTCAGACATTCACCCACATCTTCTGAACACAAGATTGGCGACACCTCGACAAGACGATACCAACAAAAGATACATCCTCAAGGAATGAGGACATGAATACCCAGAAGATGGTGACACCCTTGACACTGCCCCAAGATGATGTGACCTTAGCCTATGATGATCAGGGCATAGGAAATGCAAGATCATGATATAGATCGCTAGTAGAGGAACCCTATCCTTATCATTGTTGTGTCGGCAACCACCGGTGGATGGGAACCTCGCCATTTAGTCCTCCTCACTATAGTGAGAAGGAAGACGGTTCTCTTCATCCCCCGCTCTCGATGACGATATTGTCAACAATGTGTCCGACTGATTGGACCTCTACTATGCCTTGTTAATGTCATTGCATAAAGGATTGCCACCTGGAACCGCCGATGCCTTAGAATGCAAAAAGGATCGCCATGAGTAAGAAGACAAGAGGAGACCAAGTCAACGCCAGCTACGAGGAGCCACCTTCACCCCATCACTTCAACATGCGTGAAGTTGTTGAAGATTCTTCAGCTGAACCCAGATTGTTTCGTCAAAATAAGAGATGTAGCAACACCTGAGGAAAACTCAGAAGACTGCATGAGGCACAAGCACGACTACCAAGTCCGAGAACCCCTAGGGTAGGATGAGTCGTGTACCCCTATATGTGTAGTCGAGTCCGTGTGATGGTTCGAATGGAACCACGTTCTGTGTTGCTTGTTTTTATTTGTTTGTGTTTTGATATAAGACGCACATTTGCCCTAGGCAGCTTGTACGCGACTATATCACCTATCATGTCTTAATGGAATTGTGTGTGGCCTTTACGGCACTTGTTTGTTTACACTTGCACCATAAAACCCCCTTGAGGCATCCCCCTTCTATGCTACTTCTCCCTCTCATCTCTGAAGACCAGCAAGACAAAATGCACTATGGATTCCACCTCGGCAAGCAACTGACACTGAATACTTTTGCTACAGCCTCCTCGACCAGGTGCAATCCCATAGTATTACCCCTCATGAATGGAAACCCATCCCTAGGCCCTTCGAGACTTCACGGGATACCCCAGCTCGAGTCCTTAACCATGTGCTTAACCCACAGAATTGCAAGAGGACCAGTTAATCCTCTGTAAACCTTGCACAACACTGGGTTCATTATGGAACTAGCGGACATAGTGAACAAGCACATTATCATCCTAATATAGCACCAGAACTGATGATGCCATAGGGAAGACCAGTTTGAGGATATAGGAATAGAGGACAAATGACTTCATGAGTTTATATCAATGACTTTGAGGAATTATATGAGATTATTTGGTGGATTATAAGGCTTTCATGTTGGTAGATGAACCTGGTGGGATCATGATTATATAGTAGCATAGCTTTCATTACCCCTGGATAAATTGGATTTGGTGGGACAATTAAGATCGCAAGCTGAATTCTTGGAAGTATATGGATTTAACTTAGCCTTGGGATATTGATAGGAGACAGTTGATATTACTTAAATGACTTGGGGGAAACATGTAGGAATTCTCGTTGGACATGAGATTTGGATTTAAATAGGTGACCCTAGTTGAGTATACGTGGTGAGTAAGTCTACATGGTTCGGAGTAAATTGGATTTAGGATGATGATCTCGATCATGATACCATGTTTCTTGGAGGACAATAAACTAGAAGATTGGATTAATTGTCGGAGTTGATATAAGCTTGACCTTGGAGTTTACTTGACCATGATAATGGAAATTGGTGGACTGACTATAGTAGAGATAGCCTTTTCAAGTATTTGGGGATTATAGGACTTTAGGAGATCATGTGGAACACCATAGACCTTGGATTTGTAGGATTAATGGATTATGTAGTGATTAATGGAAGTTAACGGGTTGTTGGAGTTGATTCATAGGAAGGAAACAAGATTTTCGAGTGGAATATGACGTGTTTCCTTAGGATAGAGATGCACTAACATGGACCTTGGAAGAATAGGATGAGCATTGGGATTGTCGTGTTTTATTCCAGCTTGGAAGCTTGTGTGCTCTACCCATTGATTTTTAGGGGTAGCCATACATATGAGTTTGGGGATCGTAGACATATATGATTTTGTTAGACCTCCCCTCGGGAGTCATGAGCGTATATATAACATGAGTGATGATTGGATTTGTCCTATACAAAATGATGCTTTAAGCGGAATAAGGCGATCTGTTTAGAGGACTAGATAGAACAATTGGCATCTCAGGAATTGTGCTCAAGGATAAGATAAACGTTCACTCACATCCTAGAATCCTTGAAACCCTTAAGCCCTACCAAGCTACAACATGGTCGTATCATGACCATGGGTCTTGACTCTAGATCGAGAATACCTTGGGCCATACTCAACTGTTACCACCACCAATGCCCCAACCTACCTTATGTACCACATGAACAGAAACTTCATGGAGTACTTGGTCACGTTGGTTGTCACTTTTACTTGGTGACCTACTCGTCTAACTGAAGATGGAAGAAGAATCATTCAGCTGGTTAGGAAGCATTTGAAGACCACCATGCCAAGGAGGAAGAACTATGCCAACCACCATCATTAAGGAGTGAACTTTCTCGTCGAATACCAGGTGTATCTGAAAGCCAGTTCTCTCAAAGGAACCAAGCATTTCCATGTCAAATGGAGGCTTACACCAAGATTTATCCCCCCTCTCCAAGATCACTTCAAGAATAAGAATAGAAGGCTACCATCTAGAATTACCACCTGAGTCACCCACTGTGCACAACATTTTTTTCACACGACACCACTCCGAAAATGTTTCCGACTTTCTAACTAGGCCGGTCTCCACAAGGACATCGATCATCAAGCCATCGACCTCCAGCACAATATGACCTACGCGAGAGACCCCAATTGCAATCTGGATCATGTAGGATGTCATACACGAAGCCACGCCATCTAGTACTTCAAGGTTCAATGGAGTAGCACTCGGATGCACAAGCAGTATGAGGACATGAAGACTACCCCAGATCCAGTTTTTGTATTCCTTTCCACGCCTAGTTTGGGAATCTCGGGGATGAGATTCTTTTAAGGGGGTAGGTCTATCACACCCTGATTTTCATGCCACAACACTTAAGCTACTAAATCATGATAAAGTGTGGTTTGACAAAAACTTTTGCATTATTTGGCTTTTTATTTAAGTTGGTTTTCTCTCTGTGATTTTTTTTCAAGGGCTCTTTAAAGTCAACACAACTCCACCTTCTATACTTCATCTCCTTACCCCAAACTTCTACTCAATGATCATTCCATGTGTATAGAGCAATGTAGTATTTTCTTACAAAAATAATTTGGCCAGAAAGTATTTTCTAAAATTAGTTCTCCTAAAACCCCTGAATTGAGGTTTGCACTCCAAGTACATAATTTGGGGTATGAAAATTATTTTAGAAAGTATATTTGAATCCTATTAGATATAGGACTCCCATAAACCACAAAAATATAAATTTAAAAGTTATTTTCCTATTTTATTTAAAAGCTTTTTCTTTAGGCCAGAAATGGTCTTTAATAGGTTAAAATTATTTAAAAGCTTCAAAAATATTTGACAAAAATTAGGGAAACTCAGTGGACATATATTTTCCATATATATGAGTTTCAACACATGGTCATGTTCAAAATATTGGACAAAACCTCCCAAAACCATTTCTGCCCATTTTAAGGATTTGAAATATTTCTACAGGAAATATTTTCATAAAAATCTAAGGAAAATCCACCAATTCAAAAATGCACATTGTGATCAGCTTGCCAAGCCTCATCTCAATTAAGGTCATTTTGGTTCACCAAAATGCCCCAAAAACCTCTTTGACCAGAATCAAATTTGAACAACTTTGTACTATCAACTTCCTCTCCTTGATCCCAACTTTTGTGAGAATATTCACGTGACCAAATGAGGCTACTACACCAAGTGGTGCATCAAGGGGAAGTGATTTGCTCAACTAGATCTACACAAGTTCATTTCTGCTAATTTCTAGGGTTTGCCAAGATTACATTAGCAAAGTCTTCCAAATGAGCTCATCTTCCTTATACCCTGTCATTTTGTCATGACAAACACCCCTGCCATGTTTCACAAGAAGGAAATCAGTGCAAGTACCCCCAAACCATATCAAACACCTTCTGCATTTTAACTAAAAACCCTGTTTGGGCCTCTTCCACTAATCCAAATGAGTTCTCCCCTTTACCATACCTCCTCCAAACCTCCCTCTACCCATGGCATTTAGCACAAGTCAATGCCCATTGATCAAGGGGATGAAACCACCAATTTTCTATTCTAGACAGCCTGATTTCCACTCTTCTCCTTCCTCTCTCTTCACCCACTGGCACCCAAAGCATCCAAGACCAAGATCCCTTCCTTAGCCCCCACCAAAAACTACTGGACATGCAAGGGTGCGCCCACAAGCATAGAAAATGTCCTGGACAGCCATATGGGCGATGTCGGTGTCAAAACCGGCGGATCTCGGGTAGGGGGTCCCGAACTGTGCGTCTAAGGCAGATGGTAATAGGAGGCAGGGAACACGATGTTTTACCCAGGTTCGGGCCCTCTTGATGGAGGTAAAACCCTACGTCCTGCTTGATTTATTCTTGATGATATGAGTATTACAAGAGTTGGTCTACCACGAGATCGGAGAGACTAAACCCTAGAAGCTAGCCTATGGTATGATTGTCTGTTGTCCTACGGACTAAAACCCTCCGGCTTATATAGACACCGGAGGGGGCTAGGGTTACACAAGGTCGGTTACAAAGGTGGAGATATACATATCCGTATTGCCTAGCTTGCCTTCCACGCCAAGTAGAGTCCTATCCGGACACGGGACGAAGTCTTCAATCTTGTATCTTCATAGTCCAACAGTCCAACCAAAGGATATAATCCGGCTGTCCGGATACCCCCCTAATCCAGGACTCCCTCAGTAGCCCCTGAACCAGGCTTCAATGACGATGAGTCCGGCGCGCAGTGTTGTCTTCGGAATACACCATGGAAAAATTTGAATACAAGGACAGTGTCTGACCCTGCAAAATAAGTTCCACATACCACCGTAGAGAGAATAGTATTTCCACAAATCTAATCTGCTGACACGTTTTGGCAACATGACATTATGCCATAGCCCGATGATTATTTGAACCATTTCCTTTAACTAGCCCCGCACATAACGCGAGGCAGTTTCTTGACACGTCTTATCAAAGCAGAGATCGTGTCCCCCTTATTATAGGATTCTCATCAATACGGGTGTGGGTAACCCAACCGCGCCATCAATTACGGCGCTTGGGGGATAAGCGAGTTTTACCAGGCTAGTGGGGCGCATAGTTTCGGCCGCCCTTATAAGGGGATATGGTTTAACCTTTCTCTACCCACACCTTCTTCCTCCTTGCTCATCCATTCTTGCGCACTCGAGCTCCAACGCCCAAGTCCACATCCTTTCCCTCAACCTTCTCCAAACATGTCCGGAGCGGGAGGCAAATGGATGGCTTCCTCCATTACGAAGGGACACATCAAGAAGCTGTGCGGAGCCAAATACTTAGCGGCGAATATCGCGCATCGGTTGCCCGCTGCGGGGCAGATCGTTCCTACCCCAGAACCTCACGAGAGGGTAGTTTTCCCCCACCACTTCCTCCACGGACTGGGGTTTCCCCTCCATCCATTCGTCTGCGGACTTATGTTCTACTACGGGCTGGACTTCCATGATCTTGCCCCGAACTTCATCCTCAACATTTCGGCGTTCATCGTCGTGTGTGAGGCTTTCCTCCGCATCTGGCCCCACTTCGGCCTGTGGTTAAATACCTTCAATATCAAGCCGAAGGTGGTGGGGGGCCAACAAGCGGAATGCGGCGGAGCCATGGTGGGCAAGATGCCCAATGTTACATGGCTTGAAGGCTCCTTCGTGGAGACCATAAAGGGGTGGCAATCGGCATGGTTCTACATCACCGAGCTGCGTGACATGAACTGGGTGGTGGCACCCGAGTATCGATCCGGAATCCCCACACGGCTCACCTCCTGGAAAGAGAAGGGCCTATCCTGGGGTCCATCGGTGGAGCTGGACGGACTCCAGAAATGTATCCGAATATGGCAAGCAAGAAGCTCAAGCTTGTCAACATAGTCCAGGTCATGCTCATCCACCGGATCCTCCCTTGTCAACAACGGGATTTCAACTTGTGGGAGTTCGACCCGGCCCAGCACGAGACTCTGAGCGAGCTCTTCGACATGACGCACAAGAACGTCTGGAGGGTGCTGTTCAAGGGTGCCGAGGTCCCTCCCTCTCTCACCGAGGACAGCGGGCTAAGCGCGAAGCGCCTAGCGCATTCGGTGAGTTCTATACATCCGGTAGGATATTTATTTCCCCTAGCTTCACCATGTGCGGGGTCTGAGCTCCATGCCTTTGACAGGACTGGGTGGAGACATCGGGGCAGATTAACTGTCCGACCCCTCTGCCCGAAGACACCGTGGACGCTCTCCTGACGGAGATGCTGACTCCGGCTCCTTACAAGGTGCTAGAGAAGACCAAGAAGGCCAAGGGAACCCGAAAGAGTTCCCGACACTAGGTGTTATCGGACTCATCGTCCGATAACTCCATGACGCACTCCTCCCCCGAAGACGAGGAGGAAGATGAAGATGCTCCCCCTTCAGTCGGGGGAGACAAGAAAAGGAAGGCCGCCCCGACCAGGGGGGCGAAGGGTCCAAGAAGGGGAGAACCCTCCTTCCGGACTACTCGACCACCGCCCCGAAGACGAAGACGAGTGGCTGCTCAGGGCCAAGCCCCTGGCGAAATCGTAAGTATTCGGATACCAGAGTAACTCATAGCATACCTTTGACGTACTGTTTATCCTAACGTCGAATATGATTATGCAGACTGCCCCAATCCCATATCGACATATCTTCGTCGGGCGGCTCCTTGGACTCGTCGAATATGGATAGCGATCCACTTCCGACCGCCACCTCCCCTTGCCCTACGGACAATGCCGAGGTATTGTCTCAAGAGGCACCGTGTCGAGGGGAGACAATCCCGGAGGCGCCTCAAGGCGACCTTTCGGACTCCAGGAGCAGAGGGAGTAAGGCTCCCGAGGGCTCCGAGTTCGGCCCTCAGCCGAACACCGCGTCGGAACCTCAAGTGGTTCAGGACTCGGGCAGACGGCCTCCTTCTAAAAGGGGCAAGACGCCTGTGCCGGTGACCTCTACCCACCCAGGGGCACCGGACAATCTGCTGGGAGCGCTTCGCAGCGCTTCCATCGACGAAGAGCACCGCACTATTATGAGTGCGGTGATCCAGAAGGTTCAGTCCGCCAAGAGCAGACTGACTGAAGCCTGTGCCAGCCTTCTAACAGGCTTTATGATAAGTATTTGAAATATAGGAAAAATATTACCGCATAGACAGTAGCCCCTGATGCTCTGTTCGGTGTTCACAAAGAAAAGCCGAATGGAGGATCAAACAATATCTCAGGAGTCTAATATAAGTATTTCTATATGCGTATACAGGCTTCGCTGCTGGCCTCTGCCGCACTAACTGCGGAGGTCACCACACTGAAGCAAGACCTTGAAGGGTCCAAGAAAGAGCTCGCCCTTGCCAAGAGGCAGCTCGAGGAGAACAAAGGTAAGTAGTACCTAGTCCATGGATATATATAAAAAGAATGCGATTGAAAAATGACAGGATCATCATAAATTTGCCAGGGGCCACGACCGAGGTGGCGACCCTGAAGCAAGCACTATCCGAGGCCAAAAACAAAGCGGCCAAGGAGCGCACCGAGTGGGAAAAACAAGAGGCACGGGTGGGCGAGGTGCAGCAAGAGCTCCACGCTCTCGTGACGAAGCACGAGGCGTTGGAGCTTGACTTGAAGATGCGAGAGTCCGAGCTTGCCGCGGCCCTTGAGAGTGCAAAGAGTGCCAAGGCTGAAGCCCAAAAGGCTCTCCAGGAGATTGATGCGATGAAGAAGATAGCGGCAGGTAAGGCATTCTATATGCAAAGAAAGCATGTGAAAGTAAATTACTTGTTACTTACCCGAATCTGGGGCTCTCTAGGAGCATTCGCAGATTTGCCCCGCAGCGTGTCGGATGCCACACAGTTTTACCAGGCCGAGGAGGGAAGCTCAACGGAGAAGTTTTTCTGGTCTCAGTATACTGAGACCGAACACCTGATGCCTCTGAGAAACCAGCTGAAGCAACTGGTCAAGCCGCACAAGGAGGCCGAACAGGCCATGAAGGGCTTTATAGTCCGGATGTGGCCTGGTGACGCCCTTCCCAATAGCTACTTCGGCCTGGTGAGGCGGCTTGTGGATGCCTGCCCACGACTGGAAGTCATCAAGCAGTCCGTCTGCATCGAAGGTGCACACCGGGCTTTCGCCCGTGCGAAGGTGCACTAGGCTAAGATGGACGCCGTGAAGCTGGTGAAGGAGGGGCCGCCGCAGGCAAGGAGCATCACCTCCCCGAGATGTACTATGAGGGTGTCCTGAAGGGTGCCCGTCTTGTAGCGGACGAGTGTGCGAAAGATGTAATATTTGAATAAACTTGCTTGTGTAATCCTGTATTATGAAAACTTGTTCATATGCGCTATGCAACGCTTGTCTGAATTTAAAATATTACCTTCTGTTCGGTTGTTTATCAAATCTGAGAGATGGCTAGTCGTCGGCTTCTGCCCCCACCCCACGAGTGCTGGGGTGTTCGGGATAAACCTGAGCACTCTTGTTCCCATTTTTGGGTCCTTCAAGGGAGGTGCTCGGCACAACGAACAAGGCAATCAGACTATAATGCAGTATCACTCTCACTTAGCCATAGAATTCTATAATTTTAAATTTCGGCGAAACCCTAGTATTCGGAAGGCCGAATTCGGGGCGCAATACACGCCTTAAGCCGGACAGGGCCGACTCCTCGCTCTAAGCGGCATAAGTCTTTAGGGACTTGAAACCTCTCGAACAGCGACCAGTCTCTCGCCTTATCATGACAGTCAGTTTTAGCTTTCTCTACTGAGGTGCTTAGCCCAGCAGAACCGGGGCACAATCGCAGTAGTTCTCCCAGTGCTACCTTAGCCGATATAGCGGAACGTAAGGTATCAAAACATGGGAGCCAGGAAAACCCAACTATTGACCCAAGACATGATTCGGAGCTGATGCATATAATGCTATAAGTTCGGGGTGCCGCACTGTCGAAAGTGTTTGGACTTCTCACGCCGTATTATGGGGTATGCTTAAGCCCCTAGCTTATTGGCCGTACCAGAGTGTATGGGTGCTAGATGCCATGAATGAACATACATATATATAGAAAGGAAGAATAAAATAATAGTATTAATGCTATGCATTGTTTATTCAAAAAGGTGCGTTAAAGCAAAAAGTAGGACTGTTTGACATGTCCCTTCCAAGGGCAAGATGAGGAATAGTATTAAAACAAATATTTCACTCGTTATCGTAATCCACCTGTGAGTTCCGTGGTGTGACGTAGCTTTCTGCCTCCTTGGTCGCTGCATCATGTGTTCGGCAATCATGCTGCCGGACAGGGTTTCCAGAGATTAAAGTCCTGAAAGAGAAAAATAACAAAGCGGGAAGCCCCTAGAGCGGTTGAAGACGCGTCTTGGGGCGTGCCATAGTCGTGCCCCCCTCCCCACCTATGCCCATGGTATTTTAATGCGTAATTATGTACGCGTGGCACGGATTTCGCCGTTTGGCTGGGACCGGGGTGGGGGCCGCATTGCTATGCGATCTCGGAACGTGTCAGGCGGTCCAGTTGCCGATTACTCCGGGCGCGCTTGAAGGTGTCCGGGTCCTTAATCGCCGAACTAGTGGATTGCCTTAAGAGGTTTCTTTGCGCTTCTACTGCGAGGGCCGTAGTGTGCTCCTTCGTACGGAGAGAGTGCTCTATGTTTCCATTGACTTTTATGACCCCCCGAGGTCCTGGCATCTTGAGCTTGAGATATCCATAATGTGGTACCGCATTGAATCTCGCGAATGTGGTTCACCCAAGCAGTGCATGGTAGCCACTGCGAAACGGGACTATGTCAAAGATTAACTCTTCGCTTCGGAAGTTATCCATGGATCCGAAGACCACTTCCAGTGTGACTGAGCCTGTGCAATGGGCCTCTACACCTGGTATGACACCTTTAAAGGTTGTTTTTGTGGGTTTGATCCTTGAGGGGTCTATACCCATTTTGCGCACTATGTTCTGATAAAGCAGGTTCAGGCTGCTGCCGCCGTCCATTAGGACTCGAGTGAGGTGAAATCCGTCAATGATTGGGTCTAGGACCAGTGCGGCGAATCCGCCATGACGGATAATAGTGGGGTGGTCCCTGCGATCGAAGGTGATCGGACAGGAGGACCATGGGTTGAACTTTCGGGCGACTGGCTCCAAGGCATATACGTCCCTGAGCACACGCTTCCGCTGCCTCTTGGAGATGTGGGTTGCGTATATCATGTTCACCGTTCGCACTTGTGGGGGGAACCTCTTCTGTCCTTCGGTGTTCGGCTGCCGGGGCTCCTCCTCGTCATCGCTATGTGACCCCTTATCTTTGTTTTCGGCATTTAACTTGCCGGCCTGCTTGAAAACCCAACAATCCCTGTTGGTGTGGTTGGCTGGCTTATCGGGGGTGCCGTGTATTTGGCACGAGCGATCAAGTATACGGTCCAAACTGGACGAGCCCGGAGTGCTTCTTTTGATTGGCTTTTTCCACTGACCGGGTTTAGAGCCTTTGAATCCGGCATTGACTGCCGTGTCCTCGATATTGTCGCTGTTAATGCAGCGCTTATGTTTGTTGTGACGTGACCTGCCATTGCCATCCTTGGTATCCAAAGTACCATGGTTCTTTGATATGTTATTGCTGCGAGCCAGCCAACTATCTTCTCCTGCACAAAAGCAGGTCATGAGTGTTGTGAGGGCTGCCATAGATTTTGGCTTTTCCTGGCCAAGGTGCCGGGCGAGCCACTCGTCGCGGATGTTGTGCTTAAAAGCTGCTAGGGCCTCTGCATCTGGACAGTCGATGATTTCATTTTTATTTGTTAGAAACCATGTCCATAATTGTCTGGCTGATTTCTCTGGCTGCTGAATTATGTGGCTCAAGTCATCGGCATCTGGGGGTCACACGTAAGTGCCCTGGAAGTTGTCGAGGAATGCGGCTTCCAGATCCTCCCAACAGCCAATGGACTCTGCTGGCAAGCTATTGAGCCAATGCCGAGATGGTCCTTTGAGCTTGAGTGGGAGGTATTTAATGGCGTGTAGATCATCACCACGGGCCATGTGGATATGTAGGAGGAAATCCTCGATCCATATCGCAGTATCTGTTGTGCCGTCGTATGATTCTATATTTACGGGTTTGAAACCCTCTGGGATTTGATGATCCATTACTTCGTCTGTGAAGCATAGGGGGTGTGCGGAGCCTCTGTACTGGGCTATGTCACGGCGCAGCTCGAATGAGTCTTGCCCACTGTGTTCGGCCCGGTCGGACTTACTTTTACTGTATCCGGCGTGACGATTATCGTCTCGCATAATGGCGCGCCCTCGTGATCCGTAGATCGATCTTGCATGTTTTGCTTTGTCCTCCAATACGTCTCGCAGGCCTGGCGTATTTCCCCATGCCTTTTTATTTGAATGGTGTCGGGGTGCGGGCTGAGCTTTTGGCTGGAATGCCTCTCTGTCGCGGCCACGAGGTGGCCGATTAGCCGCGTCATACACCGGGGATGGTGCTTCCTCCTCCAGTCGGGGTAGCAACCTGTACTTTGGGTAACTATTGGAGGGGCGTTCGAGTTTATATTCCTCGGCCGCCAGGACTTCAGTCCATCTGTCAGCTACCAAATCTTGATCAGCTTGAAGCTGCTGCTGCTTTTTCTTAAGGCTATTTGCCGTGGCTATAAGCCGGCGCTTGAAGCGCTCTTGTTCGACGAGATCCTCAGGCACGACAAATTTGTCATGGTCGAGGCTTGCCTCGTCTTTGGAGGGAGGCATGTAATTATCATCCTCCGCCTCTCCATTTGCTGCTCTCTCTGGAGGGCTGGCTTCTCCGTCCTCCTGCCCTAAATCTTGCTGGAGGGGATTGTTGCCGTCTTCGGCACTGTCCGGAGTGCGATTATCTCCTGTGCCGGTATCACCGATTTTGCCTTGGCGGGACTTAGAGCGGCGCCGCTGACGACGGCGCTTGGGTTGCTTCTTGGAGGGGTCATCCTCCGTTGTCTCGTCGCCATTGCCTTCTTTGGGTGTGTCCACCATGTATATATCGTATGATGAGGTGGCTGTCTAGTGCCGTGTGGGCAATGGTTCCTCTTCGTCTCCTGCATCATCATCCATACTGTCGATGTCTTCGGAGTCGAAGTCGAGCATGTCGGTTAAGTCATCGACAGTGGCTACTAAGTGGGTGGTTGGTGGGCGGCGAATTTCTTTGTCATCCGCATCCCAATCCTGCCAGACATAGTTCGGCCAGGATCCTCCTGACAAGGAGAGAGACCTTAATGATTTCAGTATGTCGCCGAAGGGCGGGTGCTGAAAAATATCCACGGAGGTAAACTCCATGATCGGCGCCCAATCGGATTCGATAGGAATGGGTGCAGGCGGTTCGGAGTCCGTGGCCGGAGAAGGATCCGGCAGTTTGGCAACACGACTCTCATGAAGGGTAAGGTCGATATTCGACTCGATCACCGCTGAGGATACGGCCTCTGTGACGGGGTCTATCCACCCATCCATGGATGGCGCAACTGGCTCTGAATTGCGGCTCGGAGCGGCTGCCGGTGCGATCTCCTGAATACGGTATGATGGTAGAGCTAAATCGTACTCATCGTGACCGCGTGGTGCACAAGGCAGGGGCTCGAATCCATCGAAGATCAAGTCTCCACGGATATCGGCCGTGTAATTTAAGCTTCCAAACCTGACCTGGTGGCCAGGGGCGTAACTTTTGATCTGCTCCAGATGGCCAAGCAAGTTGGCCCGTAGTGCGAAGCCGCCGAACACAAAGATCTGTCCGGGGAGAAAAGTCTCACCCTGGACTGCATCGCTATCGATGATAGTAGGAGCCATCAAGCCTAAAGGCGACGACACAGAGGAACTCTCAATGAAAGCACCAATGTTGGTGTCAAAACCGGTG
The DNA here is from genome assembly GCF_002162155.2 of Triticum dicoccoides. NCBI lineage: Eukaryota > Viridiplantae > Streptophyta > Magnoliopsida > Poales > Poaceae > Triticum > Triticum dicoccoides. The sequence goes on along the minus strand of NC_041390.1, from coordinate 437,419,696 downwards.
GATCTCAGGTAGGGGGTCCCGAACTGTGTGTCTAAGACGGATGGTAACAGGATGCAGGGAACACGATGTTTTACCCAGGTTCGGGCCCTCTTGATGGAGGTAAAACCCTACGTCCTGCATGACTTATTCTTGATGATATGAGTATTACAAGAGTTGATCTACCACGAGATCGGAGAGGCTAAACCCTAGAAGCTAGCCTATGGTATGATTGTCTGTTGTCCTATGGACTAAAACCCTCCACTTTATATAGACACCGGAGGGGGCTAGGGTTACACAAGGTCGGTTACAAAGGTGGAGATATACATATCCGTATTGCCTAGCTTGCCTTCCACGCCAAGTAGAATCCTATCCGGACACGGGACGAAGTCTTCAATCTTGTATCTGCATAGTCCAACAGTCCGGCCAAAGGATATAATCCGGCTGTCCGGATACCCCCTAATCCAGGACTCCCTCAGGCGCTCTGGAGCGCTACAGTGCGCTCCCGCACTGTAGCCGCCCCCTGCCAACCACCTCCGACCACCTCGGGCCTCCCCAGCGTGCCCGATGAGGTGCCTCGGCATCTGCGTCACGCTAAACCCCTGTCCCCCTCCTCCTTCTCCCTCCTGCTGCCCCTGCTCGCACGCGCGCCAGCCGCCCGAGAGCTCCAATGAGCGTCCTCACACACGCGACATCTCTGGCCTTACCTCGCTCTCTCCCTTAGCTCCCCTCAGCGTAGTGCACGCCCAGCAACACCCCAGACACGGCGCCAGCTCCTCCCGAGACCTGTGGCGACGAGTAGGAGCCGCTGGCGTACGGGTCCACGGCACCCCACCGTTAGCCTATTTAAGGGCCTTCCTGAGCCCTACTCTCCTCACCACTCGCTCTATCACTCCCCTAATCACCCCCTACGCCACCCGCTCCTCTCCAGAAGCTCTCGAGCTCGAGATCGAGCTCGAGCTCCACCGCGGCGGCTCGCCATCGTCCGCACGGTAGAAGCTCTCCCCGCTGCTCCTAAGCCCCGATCTGGAACCCCCGCACTCCACTGACTGTTTACCCCCTCTTTTCCGCTCGTTTTGTAGTCAAAAATGGCCGGAGCCATCGACACCCGACGCTCCTCCGCCACGAACCTCGTTGTTAGCGAACCACTGCTCCCCTCCGGCCAACTAGGGAACCACCCGAACGGCGACACGGCGAGGAGTCCAACGGTGCCATCAGCTCACCCCGCTGTGCCCGAAAATGTCGCCGGTGAGCTCTCCGGCACTCTGTCGCAGGGTTAGGGATGACAGGCGGGCCCCGCCTATCAGCCTCTCTTCTTCCTCGCCTCCCTCTCTCTCTCACTGGCGCCTGGGCCCGCCCGTCAGGTTCAAACCTGGCACGTGCATGCCGCTCGGCTCGCCTGGGCTGAATCGCCTCTGGGCCTGTGCGTTGGGGCTGTTCTGGCCCAGTTGCACAGTGGTCTTTTTCCTTTTCCTTTTCTGTAACTTTTCCAAAAAATGCATAGGATTAAATAATAATCCAAATTCAATAATTCTAAGTCCTAAATTCTTTTAATAATCCCACCTATTTATAGGTGCAGTTTTCACCCTTATCAAACCAACTTTTCTTCACTGTTCAAATTTAAATTTGAATTTGAGCATTTATACCTGTCATTTAAAATTCCTAGCAATGTTTCTATGACTCCAAATCCAAAACTAGGAATTTTTACCTTCTTAGTTTTCACCCTAGTATTTAACAAAAATGAGTTGACATTTTTCTGAGCACTTTAATTTTTTTTCTGTTTTGTTATTGCCTTATTTTTCTCGTTACTATTTTGTGACGATAGATTGTGTTGCCGATGAAGGAGTTGGACCAGAAAACTTTGAAGACCCAAGAAGACTTTGCTGAGCCAGGCAAGCAGCCCTTTGACCATGTCTAAGAAACCCTTTTTATGCATGTCATAAGGCACTTTTATTGCTTGCATCGAAGTCAGATAATGTGGTGACCACTTGAAGTGGTTTGCCTCCGTTGCTTTTCTTGTTGACACTTGCATGATGCATGAGCCTACCTTTCTATGAGGGTTATGCGAGTGGGTGTAGTTAGGATGCTAAGTAGCTGCTACGCAAATGGGTTGGGTATATGCATGGTGATGGAAGCAAGATTGTTTTCAAAAACTTTTCGAAAACCCCATCGGGTGCCACTTATGCCCGCGGGAGATAATGAGTTGGGGTTACTACCAACGAGGAGTGTCGGTGTCAATACCGGTAGATCTAGGGGGTCCTGAACTGTGCGTCTAAGGCGGATGGTAACAGGAGGCAGGGGACACGATGTTTTACCCAGGTTCGGGCCCTCTTGATGGAGGTAAAACCCTACGTCCTGCTTGATTTATTCTTGATTATATGGGTACTACAAGAGTTGATCTACCACGAGATCGGAGAGGCTAAACCCTAGAAGCTAGCCTATGGTATGATTGTATGTTGTCCTATGGACTAAAACCCTCCGGTTTATATAGACACCGGAGGGGGCTAGGGTTACACAAGGTCGGTTACAATGGTGGAGATATACATATCCGCATTGCCTAGCTTGCCTTCCACCCCAAGTAGAGTCCCATCCGGACACGAGACGAAGTCTTCAATATTCTATCTTCATAGTCCAATAGTCCGGCCAAAGGATATAGTCCGGCTGTTCGGAGACCCCCTAATCCAGGACTCCCACAGTAGCCCTGTACCAGGCTTCAATGACGATGAGTCCGGCGTGAGTGTAGTCTTCGGCATTGCAAGGCGGGTTCCTCCTCCGAATACACCACGGAAAATTTGAATACAAGGATAGTGTCCGACCCTGGAAAATAAGTTCCACATACCACAGAGAGAATAATATTTCCACAAATCTAATCTGCTGACATGTTTCGGCAACATGACATCATGCCATGGCCCGTCAATTATTCGAACCGCTTCCTTTAACTAGCCCCACACATAACGCGAGGTAGTTTCTTGACACATCTTGTCAAAGCAGAGATCGTGTCCCCCTTATTACGGGATTCTCATCAATACGGGTGTGGGTAACCCAACCGTGCCTAGGACTCCTAGATTTTAGGCAAGTCCCAAACAACCATGAGGAGGACGCTTGATATTCACCCTCTTTATAAAGAGACAAGGCTTTTACTTTTTTTCCTCCCGTGCTCAATCGAATCCTGCCCCCGCCTCGAGTTCTAGCACCCAATGCCCAGGTCAGGTCCTTCAGACCTTCAATCATGTCCGGATCCAGCCTCCAGGCCGGTGGATGCCCTCCTCCGTCACGGAAGAGGATATCAAGAAGTTGAGGGAGGCAAGATACCTGACCGCCGAAGTTTCGCATCGGCTGCCTGCCCGAGGGCAGGTCGTCCCTAATCCTGAACCCAATGAAGACATCGTATTCATCTCCCACTTCCTCCGAGGACTAGGCCTCACTCTGGATCCCTTCGTTAGGGGTTTGATGTTCTATTACGGGCTTGATTTCCACGATCTAGCCCCGGATTCCTTTCTCCACATCTTTGCATTTATTGTCGTATGTGAGGCCTTCCTCCGCATTACCCCTCACTTCGGCCTGTGGCTCAAGACCTTTGATGTGAAGCCGAAGACGGTTGAGGGGCAGCATGCAGTGTGCGGAGGTGCATTAATAAGAAAGATCGCTGGAGCTCCGTGGCCAAAGGGTTCCTTTCCATAGGTGTCCGGATTATGGCAACGGGAGTGGTTCTACATCACCGCTCCCAGAAGTGCCAAGTGGTAGCTTCCCCCGCCTTTCGCTCGGGCCCTCCACCACAACTGATGTCATGGATCAGCAAGGGGCTGAGCTGGGGTCCAGCCAAGGATGTGCCCATACTGAAGAGCCGCATCTGGGATCTCTTCGAGGGATATTTTAGTTTGGTTATGGTAGTGCAAGTCATGCTGGTTCATCAAGTCCAGCCTTGCAAACATCGGCCCCTCCGCTTGTGGGAATTCAACCCAGAAGGACCGCGCGCTATTCAGAATTTCCTCTGCCTGATGCACGAGGAGATGTACAAGTCGTTCTTCGGACCCCAAATAGAGTGTCCGGACACCTCCCAGGAAGTGGGCCTGAGCAGCAACCGCACCACGGCCCAAGTAAGTAATTCTCTAGCCGAACACACTGTCTTTCATTTATGATGACGTCATTCTGAAGAATCGCTTTTTGACTAGGACTGGATAACAAAGGCGAAGATGATCCGGTGTTCTGCCCCCCTTCCCGAAGGCTTGGACAATCCGGTGATGGAAAAGATGCTTGAGACAGCACCTTACCTGGTTCCCTCAAAGGAAGATGAAGCGGGGAATAAAGAGGGCGAAAGTGGGCCCCCATCGCTACCTATTCCAACCGAGGGAACGAGCGCGTCCGTGAGGGAGGATAACCAAGGGGAGGAATCTGACATTCCCTCGCCCCGGGGGGAGGAAGAGGACTAACTCTGATGATCCGGAAACCAAGGTTTCCAAACAAGAGAAGAAAACTCCACCAGAGGGTCCCGCCTCGAAGGGTGCTCTTGCCGCACAAAGTCCGTGCGGGGATCAGCCCTCTAACAAGTTGTAAGTAATCAAGAAGTACTTAATAGTGAAGATATACTACCTTACTTCTGAGGAAGATAACCGAAGCATCTATCTTGCAGTTTGGATCTGAGCCCTTCTCAGCAGAGCTCGTCTTCGGGGGATCTTCTTCCGGAGATGATGGAGAGCGAAACGCCTCCCCCGGACTCCCTGGCTCGAGAAGCAGGCGACCTTGAAGTGTCGTCACGGAGAGTTTCTCTGGATCCGGCAAGGCCAGAAGGTAATCCCATGGTCACCCGAAGCCCTCAGTATCCATTTCTTGAAGAGAGCAATCAAAAGAGTCCGGCACCACCTGGTATGCGGTCGGACGTACTGAAGGGTCTGCTGGAGCGAGCGACTATTGCAGAAGAGCATCGTACCTTAATGTGTATGGCTATTGAAAGGATTTCGTTCGCCAAAAACGGGTTGCATGAAGCCTTTATGAGTCTACTGACGGGCTTTGAGGTACATGGAATTATATGCATTTGTTGTAGTACCGCACATTTTTAGGTGCGTCCTGTGTAGATAGTAGCCCCTGAGACTCTAGTTGTCATCGAGAACGGCGGCGAATAGAGGATCGTAGTCCCAGGTAATAACCAGACTGCTGTTATGTGCAGGTGTCTGGAGCTCTGGTGGCTAGCCGAACTGATGGGGTTGCTGAACTAAAACGGCGACTAGATGCGGTGGATGCCGACATCGAGCTTGTTAACAAGCGGCTTGACGAGGCACAGGGTAGGTGATATTTAAAGTGAATGTCACATAGTAAGAGCAGCGTGATGCCAGTATCTTTAATATGTTGTGACTGCAGATGGAGCTGCCACCATGGAGGCCCTACGGGCGCAGCTTGTCCGAGCCAAGGAGCAAGCAAGAAGTAGTAATGTGGCCGCTTTGAAGGCGGCCAAAGAGTTGAGAGCCGAGAAGGCCGCGCATAGCGAGAGCAAAGAGAAAATGGCCAAAATGGCTATGAAGTTAAAAGACACTGCCGACCGCTGCCAGTTTCTTGAAGAAGAAAACCGAGCAAAGGCTGCGGACCTCGAGAAGTCCACAATGGCGACCAAAGACACCCGCTCTGCAATGAGAGCAAAGAAGGAGGAACTTCGTGAAGCCGAGTACATTGTGGCTGGGAAGCCCTTTATGCTGCGGAGGAAGTTCGGCGATCCGCGGTATGCCCCTCTGGATCGGCTGTGGAGTTCGACCGACGCATATCTGGACTTGGCGATGAGCGCTGTCGATGCGGCCAAATACTTCCGAGATCAAACAGATCGTGAAGCGGACAAGCTGTTCTAGTCGCAATTCAACATTCCATTGACTGATCAGCTTGCCGAATAGGCCAAACTCAATAGATTGTCCGGACTCGCCATGAGGTCTGTTGTGGGTCATCTATGGCCGGAAAGGCCGAAGCCGAATAGCTATTTTAGCTTGGTGCATCAGTTCCTTGGTGCGGTGCCACGCATCAATGCGATGAAGAGGTCGGCGTGCATAGAAGGCTCGCGGATGGCCCTTGCCCGTGTCAAAACATACTGGGCGGAGATGGATGCCACCATGTCGCGGCGTAGGGTTCGGCCATAGGCCGAGTGGCTGCCGAGCACTATTTTGAAGAAGTTCTTGAGGGCGCTCGTTTGATAGAAGCCCAGTGCTCGAAGAATGTTATGTTTGAGCGACATGTATTCCCATTGTAAAAACAATGTTTTGTTGAATTTATCAAGGTTGTATTTATACTTTTGCCCAAAAGTATTGTGATGCCTCATGTGCGGCCGTTTATGTATACATGTATAACCTGAAAGATTGCAGTCGTCGGCTTCAGCCCCCACGCATATAATGCGGGGGTGTTCGCAGAAGACGCGTATTCACATTTAATCCAATGTCTCGGTCCTATTAAGGAAGTGATGGCGCAGCGAACTAGGCAACCGGACTATGATGCTTTAACACTTTCACTTAGCTAGAGGAGTTTGACAGTGGGGCTACTAGATTGCCCTGGTGGCTACGCACTCGTCCGGATTCGGGGTGCGTACATGCCTGGCCGGGAAACGGCCCTTCGTTAATGCGGAGGAATCCCGAAGATTCCAATAGGTCATCGAGTGGTTGACTAGTCTCACGCTATATCATGACAGTCAGTTTTCGGCTTTCTCTACTGAGATGCTCGTCCGGATGAACCAGGGCACAATCGCATTAGTTCTCCTGGTGCTGCCTTAGCCGATAGAGTGGAACGTAAGGCAGCAAAACACAGGATCCGGGCAAACCCAACATTTGACCAAAGACATGATTCAGAGCTGATGCATATAAGGCCAAACTCGCGATGCCGAACACTCCCTGAGGTATTCAGTCTTTATGGTGTAAACCGGGTCTAAACAGTACCCTTTGTAATAAGTCCCTGGTGTCCAGGTATGTGCATTATTCTGGCATGGCCACATGCCAGGATGTCAGCATCCTTCTCGGTTGTATTAAGAATCCGAGGGATGTAAATCAACAAGAGACAGTAAAAAAGATTTACGCAGGGTCTTAATCTACAAAGAATCCTTGGAACGGGTCCCTGCTGCACGTCTGCGCCTGTGTCTCTGTTATGTCATATCCTGGACGGGTGTAGCACGATGGTCATCTGAAAAAGAGAGGAACTTAATTTTAAAGTTGTCGTGCGAAAGTTAAGTTATACTAAATAAACAATATATAGTTGAAAATGAGTAAAGGTGAGCCTTATTGCCACTTTTGCACGCGCGTTGAGCCCCTTGTATTGTAATAGGGGTATAGCCATCAAACCTGTATTAATTACATATAGCTGAGCCGGACTCGTCTAGTTGTGTCCATGGTCTTAACGACCTGTCAAATGCTTGAGTTGGTGAGGCCGTTTAGTGTGCGGCAGCCAAGGCAGCCGCACCGTCTTCGGCGCGCAAGGAGCGCTCAATATTCCCATTTACTGTAATGATGCCGCGTGGACCAGGCATCTTGAGCTTAAGGGAAGCATAATGCGGTATTGCGTTAAAGCGAGCGAAAGCTTTGCGTCTGAGTAGTGCTTGATAGCCACTTTGGAACGGAGCGACATGGAGAGTTAAATTTTCGCTGTGGAAGTTGTCGGGGAAGCCGAATATAACCTCTAGTAGTAGGGAGCCCCTGCAGCGAGCCTCCGGGCCTGGCGTTACTCCTTTAAAGGTAGCATTGCTGCGGCAAATTTTTGTTGGGTCTATCCCCATTTTGCAGACTGTGTCCTGATATATCAGATTTAAACTGCTGCCGTCGTCCATCAGGACTCGGGTGAAGTGGTATCCGTCAATTATTCGATCTAATACCAAGGCAGCCCATCCTGCATGTCGGATACTTGCCGAGTAATCCCGATGGTCGAAGGTGATCGGTTGGGACGACCAGTGGCGGAGCTCCACGGTGATAGGCCATGGGGCATGTTCCTCTAAAAGTTCCGCTTTGTTTCTCCCTTTTATCACGTGTAACACGCTGACTGTTTTGACTTCTGGTGGGAATTTCTTCCGTTCCCCTGTGCTTTGCTTGCGAGGCTCGTCCTCGTCTTCACTTGGTGTATCCTGCCCCTTGTGTTCGGCGTTGAGCTTGCCGGACTGTTTGAAGACCCAACATTCTCTGTGGGTATGATTTGCAGGTTTATCCGAGGTGCTATGGATCTGACATATTTGGTCCAGAATTTTGTTTAGGCTGGACAATTCGTCTCTGTTGCATTTGGAGGGCGGCTTCTGCTGCCCTGGCTGAGAGCTTCTAAATCCGGCGTTTACCGCCGTGCTCTTTGGGCTGTCTTCTTTATTAAGGCGCTTATTCTTGCTGCGTCGTGATTTCCCGTTTCCATCCCTGACTTCGGATGTACTTGGGTCGCTGGTGCTGCATCGGGCTAACCAGTTGTCCTCGCCCGCGCAAAAACGGGTCATGAGCCTTGTTAATGCTGCCATTGTTCTCGGCTTTTTTTGGCCGAGGTGTCAGGCAAGCCATTCGTCTCGAACGCTATGCTCGAAGGCTGCTAAGGCTTCGGCGTCCGCATAGTCAACTATTTGGTTCTTTTTAGTGAGGAACCTGTTCCAAAGTTTTCGGGCTGACTCATCGGGCTATTGAGTTATATGACTTAAATCGTCTACATCCGGTGGCCGCACATATGTCCCTTGAAAATTTGCCCGAAAGGCGTCTTCAAGCTCTTCCTGGGTTCTGATGGAGTTTTCGGGGAGGCTTTTAAGCCAGTGCCGAGCTGGCCCTTTGAGTTTGAGGGGTAAGTACTTGATGGCGTGGAGATCGTCTCCTCGAGCCATATGGATATGGAGGATGTAGTCCTCAATCCAGACCCCAGGGTCTGTTGTTCCGTCGTACGCCTCTATGTTTACGGGTTTGAATCCCTCTAGAAATTCATGGTCCAGCACCTCGTCGGTGAAACATAGAGGGTGTGCGACACCCCTGTATTTGGGCGTATCATGGTATTCGGATGTTTGTTGTGTTGCAGTGTATGTTGGAGTGCACCTGCGTGGTCCATAGATGGATCTAGTTGCGTCGTCCTTTTGATGTGAGCCCTTACGCGGATCGCGTACTAGTTTATGTGTGGCGTCGTTTGCCTCTTTATGTTGGCTATGAGGTCGTCTATCCGACCGGATGGCCGTTTTATTTTTTAATTGTGGAGGATCTAAGGCCTCCTCATCAAATTCAGCTAGAACTTTCTCTTCGGATAGCTCTTGGTGTGGCGATTACTGTCGTACTTCACTTCAGTGTTGAGTACTTCACTCCATTTGATTTTGAGTGTGTCTTGTGCAGCCTTGAGCCTTTGCTTCTATTTTTTCAGACTCCTCGCCATGGCAACAAGCCTTTGGTGGGAATTATGTTGCTCCTGGCGCCTGTGCGGTGTGATGTCATCTGGGCATTATGTTTGGTTTGATTCCCCGTGTTGCCCTGGTCGGGCGATGGTGCACCCTGCTCTATCGCTGGGTCTATATGATTGTTATTTCTGCCGAGGCGGGATTTGGAGCGACGTTTACGCCGCCGCTTTGACTGCTTCTCGAGGGACCAACCCTTCACTGTGTCCTTCCGTTCCTCGTCGTTGTTTTCTTTGGGTGTGTCCACCATGTATACGTCTTGTGACGAAGTGGGCGTCCAGTGCCCTATGGGTAGTGGTTCCTCTTCACCTCCCGCATAGTCGTCCATACCTTCGATGTCTTTGGAGTCGAAGTCGAGCATGTCGGTTAAGTCGTCAACAGTGGCTACTAAGCGGGTGGTGGGTGGGTGGCGAATTTCTTCATCATCCGCATCCCGATCCTTCCGGACGTAGTTCGTCCAGGACTCTCCTGACAAGGAGAGAGACATTAAAGAGTTCAGTATGTCTCCCAAGGGCGAGTGCTGAAAAGTATCTGCGGAGGTAAACTCCATGATCGGCGCCCAATCGGATTCGACAGGAACGGCGCAGGCGGTTCGGAGTCCGTGGCCGGTGAAGGATCCGGCAGTTTAGCAACACGGCTCTCGTGAAGGGTAAGGTCGATATTCAGCTTGATCGCCGCTGAGGATACGGCCTCCATCATGGGGTCTATCCACCCGTCCATGGATGGCGCAACTGGCTCTAAATTGAGGCTCAGAGCGGCTGCCGGTGCGATCTCCTGAATACGAACCGATGGTAGAGCTAAATCGTACTCATCGTGACCGCGTGGCGCAGAAGGCAGGGGCTCGAATCCGTCGAAGATCAACTCTCCGCGGATATCGGCCGTGTAATTTAAGCTTCCAAACCTGACCTGGTGGCCAGGGGCGTAACTTTCGATATGCTCCAGATGGACAAGCGAGTTGGCCCGCAGTGCGAAGCCGCCGAACCCAAAGATCTATCCGGGGAGAAAAGTCTCACCCTGGACTGCATCGCTATCGATGATAGTAGGATCCATCAAGCCTAACGGCGATGACAGAGTGGAACTCTCAATGAAAGCACCAATGTCGGTGTCAAAACCAGTGGATCTCGAGTAGGGGGTCCCGAACTGTGCGTCTAAGGCAAATGGTAACAGGAGGAAGGGGACACGATGTTTTACCCAGGTTCGGGCCCTCTTGATGGAGGTAAAACCCTATGTCCTACTTGATTTATTCTTGATGATATGAGTATTACAAGATTTGATCTACCACGAGATCGGAGAGGCTAAACCCTAGAAGCTAGCCTATGGTATGATTGTATGTTGTCCTACAGACTAAAACCCTCCGGTTTATATAGACACCGGAGGGGGCTAGGGTTACACAAGGTCGGTTAGAAAGGAGCAGATATACATATCCACATTGCCTAGCTTGCCTTCCACGCCAAGTAGAGTCCCATCCAGACACGAGACGAAGTCTTCAATCTTGTATCTTCATAGTCCAACAGTCCGGCCAAAGGATATAGTCCGGCTGTCCGGAGACCCCCTAATCCAGGACTCCCACAAGTGGAATCTATGTTAGTGTCGTCTAGGGAAAGATACTGATCGGGTGCTTACCCCGGGTACTTGAGGTTCCGCGGGTCATGGATGACACGGAAGTTCCTCGGATCTTGTGGGTAAAGTGTGCAACCTCTGCAGAGTGTAAAACTATTCGAATAGCTGTGTCCATGGTCAAGGACAGTTGGGTAACCGCTCTTGGGCTACATCCACATGTTTACAAACCAGTGTGTGTTTTTGGATAAGTGGGGAGAACTACTTGGGTCAAGTCAAAGGACTTGACATGATTGAGTTGGGTTGATGCCCACTCTATTTATGTTGATATCTGTAACCTGTCCTCATGGTTAACTGAATTCTCCTGATGCATGTCTTACAAGTTGTGCAACATGTCATTGCACTCAAAACTAGCTTTCTGCAAAAATTTACCTATATCATGCATTGTTGTATCTTGATCCAAAACATGGGTTGCTTGCGAGTACATTCAAAGTACTCATTGGCTTGCCACTGGTTATTTTTTTGGCCAGGCATGAAAGAACAGGATATGATGAAGAATACTTCGGTGACGAACATGCGAGCTAGGACGCTTCCCAGTCAGAATGCCTGTAGGGTTAAGGCAGATGGCATGCGTCCAAGTTATCGACGAAGATTTCCGCTGCGAAGTTATACTCAAGACTTGACCATAATGGTCATGATTTATGTAAGACGGTATGTATGGATGTAAGACTCTTATTATACAGCTGATGTGTGTTCAGTGAGCATTGATCTCCGGGATCACTGTACACGTGCATTCGGTGATCACGACTTATGAGTCGGGGTCCCCACATATCGGAATGCCGAGAGGGTGCGCGAGAGGCCTGGGCCATGGTGAAGACGCGATATACCAACCTGAATCCTAAACACATGGCTCGTGTCGGACCGGTAGGGTCCAATGGGGAAGAAATTCCCGTTAGTTTAGTATATGACCAAGTAGAGGTGGCCACCAAATATTCCCAACAGGATTGTAAGTTAGACTGCCAGTTGGAAGGTGTAGAAGAGGAGGTTTTCGAGTCCAAGTGACTATGTACTTTCCTCATCTAGCTGAATTGTATATCATTTGTCATGGCAGACCTTTTCGCTTTGAACCTCCGGTCCCGAAGGTGCGGAGTGTTTTCGAATACCGTCGTAGCCGAATAGGCCAGGGTATGCCTGGAAAACTAGGCGTAGGGGTCATAGTTGCTTGAACAGACAAGTTGTATCCAGCTTGCTATGTTATATTACATTAGAATCGTAAGAAACATCTTCGAGAGAGAATAGTTACGTTAAGCGTTCCTTTCCCTGGGTATGCATGCATTTAATGCGCATGTCCGAATTGTGATGTGAGCACCACGGTTTGTATAACTTCTGGGGGTGCATAATGGAGTGAGCTTTTAAAAAACATCTTTAATTCGCGGATCGAATATTCCCATAAGAACGCTAGCTTTCGGCTTCACCCAGTCTGAGGTACACATCTGGATGACCCGGCGGTAACAATCGCAGAGGTGCTCCCTTTATGCCCTAGCCGAACTAACGGGAATGTAGGGCATAAGCATAGGAGCTAGGCAACCCAGCTTGGCCAAAACATAAGTCATATCGATGCATATAATGGCAAAGAAAAGGTACATATGGAAAAACTCATATGTGAGGAGCTTGATGCTCAAGGAATGACAAGAACTTTTGTCCAAGAAGCCCCCAGGTACAAGTGGCGTACATTTTTAAAGATGTATGTGCCAATGGTGTGCGGTCTAGGCGCACCAAAGCTTTAAAGCAGAAAGAAGAAAGTAATCGGAGAAGAGAGAAAAAATAATGGAAACTATAGGGGAGGAGGAGACGAACAAGGGGTTTAGCACTAGGCGTAGAATCTCCGGAGTCTGGCCGCGTTCTAGGGGTTCGGCTCGAGGCGATTGTCTGATGCATCACGAAGACGGTATGCTCCTCGAGTGAGAACTTCGTCAATTATGAAGGGACCCTCCCATTTGGGCTTGAGTTTGTCCTTTTTCTTCCCCGGGGGCCGTAGAACGAGTTCGCCAACGTTGTAAGTCTTGGCCCGTACTTCTCTGCTTTGATATCTTCGAGCCTGTTGTTGGTAAACTGGTGAACGGGCTTTCGCGAGATCGTGTTCCTCCTCCAGGGCATCTAGGTTGTCCTACCAATCGAGCTTGGCTTCTCTCTCTTCATACATACGCACTCTAGGTGAGTCGTGAATAATATCGCAGGGCAATACGGCCTCTCCACCATACACCATGAAGAAAGGTGTGTACCCGGTAGTACGGTTGGGCGTGGTCCGCAGCCCCCAGAGTACGGAGTCGAGATCGTCAACCCAGTGCTTGTCTGATTCTTTCAAAGACCGCACCAGTCTGGGCTTGATGCCGCTCATAATAATACCGTTGTCACATTCGACTTGACTGTTGGTTTGTGGGTGGTAGACGGAGGCGTAATCTAGTTTAATACCCAGATTAGTACACCAGGTTTTTACCTCGTCGGCTGTGAAACTGGATCTGTTGTCAGTGATGATGCTATGTGGGACACCATAACGGTGCACAACATCAGATTTGATGTCTATCACCGGGCCGGACTCAGCCGTTTTGACTAGTTTAGCCTCTATCCACTTAGTGAATTTTTCCACCATAACCAGCAGATATTTTTCTTATGCCTTCCTCCTTTAAGCGGTCCAAGCATGTCGAGTCCCCAGACCGCAAAAGGCCAAGTGATGGGGATTGTTTGTAGGGCAGTGGGGGGCATATGGCTTTGATTGGCAAAGAGTTGGCATCCGACGCAACATTGGACAAGGTCATGTGCATCTGCTCGGGCCGTCGGCCAATAAATCCTTGTACGAAAGGCCTTGGTAACAAGGGCCCGAGCTGCGGTGTGGTGACAGCCGAGTCCGGCATGAATTTCAGCCAGGAGTTGCCGCCCCTCTTCCTCGGATATACATCGTTGAAGGACTCCGGTGGCGCTTTTCTTGTAGAGCTCTCTGAGGGAGTCCTGGATTAGGGGGTGTTCGGGTAGCCAGACTATACCTTCAGCCGGACTCCAGGACTATGAAGATACAAGATTGAAGACTTCGTCCCATGTCCGGATGGGACTTTCCTTGGCGTGGAAGGCAAGCTTGGCGATGCAAATATTCAAGATCTCCTACCATTGTAACCGACTCTGTGTAACCCTAACTCTATCCAGTGTCTATATAAACCGGAGGGTTCTAGTCCGTAGGACAATTTCATCATACAACAATCATGCCATAGGCTAGCTTCTAGGGTTTAGCCTCCTTGATCTCGTGGTAGATCTACTCTTGTACTACCCAAATCATCAATATTAATCAAGCAGGAGAGGGGTTTTACCTCCATCGAGAGGGCCCAAACCCGGGTAAAAACATCATGTCCCTTGTCTCCTGTTACCATCCGCCTAGACGCACAGTTCGGGACCCCCTACCCGAGATCCACCAGTTTTGACACCGACATGGTGCTTTCATTGAGAGTTCCTCTGTGTCACCACTTTTGGGCTCGATGGCCCCTTTGATCATCAACGACGATGCGGTCGAGGGTGAGACTTTTCTCCCCGGACAGATCTTCATCTTCGGCGGCTTCGCACTGCGAGCCAATTCGCTTGGCCACCTGGAGCAGATCGAAAGCTACGCCCCTGGCCATCAGGTCTGGTTTGGAAGCTTAAACTACACGGCAGACACCCGCGGGGATTTGATCTTCGACGGATTCAAGCCACAGCTGAGCACGCCGCACTGTGTCGAGAGGCATGATCTAGCTCTGCCGCCGAACAGTGCCCTGGAGGCCGCACAAGCACCGGTTCCGACCCTTTATTCGGAACCTATTGCACCAATCGAGGATGAGCGGTTGGACGTCACCTCGGGGGCTACGATCTCAAAGGCGATCGAGCCGAACGTCAGCCCCGCGTTCCGCATGGCCCGTGACTCCAAGGAGCCGGATTCCTCTCCGAACTCCCGCGCCCCTGCCGACGAATCCAATTGGGCGCCGATAATGGAGTTCACCGCCGCGGACATCTTTCAGCACTCGCCTTTTGGCGACATCCAGAACTCTCTAAAGTCTCTCTCTTTATCAGGAGAGCCCTGGCCGGACTACGGTCAGCGAGGATGGGATACAGACGATGAAGAAATTGAAAGCCCACCCACCACCCACTTGGTAGCCACTGTCGACAATTTAAATGACGTGCTCAACTTCGACTCTGCAGACATCGATAGCATGGACGACGATGCAGGAGATACAGATGAGCCAACGCCCGTAGGGCATTGGACAGCCACCCCATCTCATGATGTGTACATGGTGGATATCCCTAAAGGAAACAACAACGAGGAAAAGGGGGATGGAACGGGGGACCGATCCCTCAAAAAGCAATCAAAGTGTCGGCGTAAACGCCGACCCAAGCCCCGCCTCGATAAAGACCCAGCCATAGAGCAGGATGAGTCGGTAGACGACGAGCAGGCCTTAGAGCAACCGTCCGAACAGGGCAACACGGATAGAGAAACCGAACATCCCTCCCCCGACGAAAACGGCACTCCGGACGACCTTACGCCGGATAAACCCACGAAGCAGAAGAATCTCCACAAGAGGCTCGTTGCAATAGTACGCAGACTGAAAAAGCAGAAGCGGAAGCTAAAAACGGCGGAAGATGCACTCAGGATCCGATGGAGCAAAGTAATCAATACCGCAGAAAAATACGGCGACAGTCGCCTCAGTAAAAGCTATCCGAGGAGAAAGCTGCTGCCCGAATTCGACGAAGAGGCCCTAGAGCCCTCGCATTCTAAAAAATAAGAAAGCCACATGGGCGGATAGACGACCCCATGGCCAGCATAAAGCGGCAAGCGGCGCCGCACTTAAATCGGCATGCGACCCACTTAAGGATTCGCATCAGGGCCCAGTCAGGTCCATTTACGGGCCAATAAAGCAAGCTCTCGTAAGCAATGCAATAAAGCCATCACCAAAATCCGGCACACCCAAATACAGGGGCGCCGCACACCCCCTATGTTTCACTGATGAGGTCCTGGACTATGAATTTCCAGAGGGATTCAAACCCATAAACATAGAGGCATATGATGGAACAACAGACCCTGGAGTCTGGAACGAGGATTATATCCTCCACATACATATGGCTAGAGGAGATGACCTCCACACCATAAAATACTTACCCCTTAAGCTTAAAGGGCCAGCCCGGCATTGGCTTAAAAGCCTTCCTGAAAACACAATCGGAAGTTGGGAAGAACTCGAGGACGCTTTCCGAGCAAATTTTCAAGGGACCTATGTCCGCCCTCCGGATGCAGACGATCTTAGTCACATAACTCAACAGCCCGGAGAATCAGCTCGACAATTCTGGAATAGATTCCTCACTAAAAAGAATCAGATAGTCGATTGTCCGGACGCCGAAGCCTTAGCAGCTTTCAGGCATAACATCTGAGACGAATGGCTGGCCAGACACCTCGGCCAAGAAAAGCCAAGAACAATGGCCGCACTAACAAGCCTCATGACCCGCTTTTGTGCAGGAGAGGACAGCTGGTTGGCAAGATGCAGCCCCAGTGACCCAAGTACATCCGAAACTAGGGATGGAAATGGAAAACCGTGACGCAACAAGGACCGTCGCCGGACTAAGGAAAAAGGTCCGAAGAGCACGGCAGTCAACACCGGATTCAAAAGTTCACGACAGAATCAGACAAAGCCACCCCTCTAGGATAACAGGGATGATCCATCCAACTTAAACAAAATCCTGGATAGGATATGTCAAATACACATTACTCCCGGTAAGCCTGCTAACCATACCCACAGAGATTGTTGGGTTTTCAAACAATCTGGCAGACTCAACGCCAAACACAAGGGGCTCGACACACCAAGCGAAGATGAGGACGAACCCCAAAAGCAGAGCACCAGGAAATAAAAGAACTTCCCACGAGAAGTAAAAACAGTAAACTTACTTCACATAACAAAACGTGTGGCGCCCATAAAGGCACGCACCACATGACCTATCCCAAAGGGGTCCCGCCATTGGTTGTCAGAACCAATCATCTTCGATCAGCTGGCTTATTCTAGAAGTATCAGGAACGCAGGCTGGACTGCCTTGGTACTCGATCCAATAATTTTCGGACTCCAGTTTTCAAATGTCCTTATGGATGGCGGCAGTGGACTAAACCTGATATATCAGGACACAATCCGCCACATGGGAATAGACCCAGCAAGAATCCGCCGCAGCAAAACCGCCTTTCAAGGGGTCACGCCTGGTCCGGACACCCATTGCATGGGTTTTCTCCGGCTCGAAGTTATATTCGGCTCTATCGATAACTTCCGCCGCGAAAAGCTGACCTTCCACATCATCCCATTCTCCAGTCGCTATCAAGCACTACTGGGACGCGAAGCTTTCGCCCGCTTTAACGCAATACTGCATTATGCATCTCTAACGCTTAAGATGCCCGGTCCACGAGGCATCATCTCTTTGAAGAGGAAGCATTGATGTGCCCCTCCCCCAAGCGGAGGACTGTGCGGCTGCTTTGACAGCCCCACAGTAAAATGGCTTCACCGGCCAAAAATTTCGGAATAGGTCATTAAAGACCACGAACGCGGATAGATGAGTTCGGTACAAAATCATCATTGATGCAGGCTTAGTGGCCATATACCCCCGCACTAGGGGCTCCGTACATATACAATAAGAGACAAATAAAGCTCAGTTCTATATATTTTACTTTATACTTTGCTTATTTTAAACTTTTGTTCGGCACGACCCATTTTCAACTCAGTTCCTCTCTTTCGCAGATGAACGTCGTGCGGCACCCGTCCAGGATACGGCACAATAGAGACACAGGCGCAGACGTGCAGTAGGGACCCGTTCTAAGGATTCTTTTTAGATTAAGACCCTGCGTAAACCTTTTTTACTTTCTCTTGTTGCTACATATCCCCTGGTTTTCTCTGATATAACCAAGGAGGAGGCTGGCGTCTTGGCATGTGGCCACGTCAGAATTTTTGCCCGTACCTGTACACTAGGGGCTTTTTTTAATAAAGAGTGTTGTTTTGCTCGCACTCATAAAGACCGAACACCTTAGGGAGTGTTCAGCGTCGCGGGTTTTGGCACTATATGCATCAGCTCCGAATCATGTCTTTGGTCAAATGTTGGGTTGCCCGGCTCCTGAGTTCGGCTACCTTACGTTCCGCTCTATCAGCTAAGGTAGCACCAGGAGAACTACTGCGATTGTGCCCCGGTTAGGCCGGGCGAGCGCCTCAGTAGAGAAAGCCGAAAACTGACTGTCATGATGTGGTCTGAGACTGGTCAGCCACCCGATGACCTATCGGAATCTATAGGATTCCTCCGTTTTAACGAAGGGCCGTTTCCCTGCCAGGCACATACGCGCCCCGAACTCGGGCGAGCGCAGTCGCCACCAAGGGGCTACCTAAATAGTCCCACTGTCAAGCTCCTATGGCTAAGTGAAAGTGTTAAAGCATTATAGTCCGGTTGCCTGGCCCGCTGCGCTATCACCTCCTTTGTAGGACCAAGACGTTGGGTTAAGTGTGAAAATGCGTCTTCTGCGAGCACCCCCGCACTATGTGCGTGGGGGCTGAAGCCAACGACTGCCATCTTTCAGATTATATATATATGTATCTTAAAACGGCCGCACAGGAGGTGTTCCCAATACTTGAAGGCACAAGTATAAAAGGCCACTACAATTTATCAAAATATTGCTTGATAATTACATATGCTATCATAACATAGCATCCTTAGAGCACTGTGTCTCTATTACACGAGCGCCTTCAAGGACTTCCTGAAAATACTGCTCGGAGGGTACTCGGCTTTTGTCCGAATCTCGGGACGCAACAACGGTGGTCTCCATCTCTGCCCAGTATGTCTTGACACGGGCAAGAGCCATCCGTGCGCCCTTTATGCATGCTGACCTCTTCATCGCATTGATACGCGGCACTGCGTCAAGGAATTGTTGCACCAAGCTGAAATAACTCTTTTGCTCCGATCTCCCAGGCCACAGATGACCCATGACGTACTTCATGGCGAGTCCGGACAATCTATTCAGTTCGGCCCATTGAGCCAGGCGATCGTCCACTGCCAGTGGACGCTCTGGATTGTGGAATTGTGACCAGAAAAGCTTTTCCACTTCGCGATCTTTTAGATCTCGAAAGTGTTCAGTCGCATCAGCAGCACTTGCTACCAAATCCAGATAGGTGTCCTCCACACTCCACATCCGGTCCAACGGAGCAAACTTTGGATCGCAAAACTTCCTCCGCAGCATAAAGGGCTTTCCAGCCGCAATCTGTTCGGCCTGACGCAGCTCCTCCTTCGCAGCTCTCATTGCAGAGCGAGCGTCCTTGGCATCGGCAATGGCCTTCTCTAAGTCCGTCTGTCTCGCCCGGCATCGGCAATGGCAACGGTCTGCAGCGCTCTTTAACTTCTCAGCCATCTCTTCTTTGCTTCGGCAGTTAGCAGCCTATTCGGCTCTCAGATCTTCGAGGGCCTTCTCGGCAGCCGCATCGCTTTTTCTGGCTTGCTCCTTAGCTCGGGCAAGTTCGGCCCTAAGATTCTCCACGGCGGCCGTACCATCTGCGTCAAGCACACACATTGTAAGACACTGGCATGAAGCTCCTCTTACCTAATGCCGTCCGAGGAATTACATACCTTGAGCCTCATCAAGCCACTTGTTGACAAGCGCGATGTCGGCATCTGCCACGTCCAGTTGCCGCTTTAGTTCGGCCAAATCATCAGTTCGGCTTGATTCCGGACACCTCGCCACCTACATTCAAAGGCGACATCTTAGACCAGGGATTATGATCCTCTGCGTGCCGTCATTTCTTGACAACGCACAGAGTCTCAGGGGCTACTATCTACACAGGGCGCATCTTGTTTTATGCGCAACTGACGAAGAAGTACATTATCAAACGTACCTCAAAACTCGTCAGCAAACTTCTGACGGCCTCAGGCAATCCGCTTTCCGCGGACGAAATCCTTCCAATCACCGTACCCATCAATGCACGGTGCTCCTCTGAGATAGAAGCTCGCCCCAGCAGAATCATCAGCTCCTCCGACCGCGCACCGGACGGTGCCGAACTTGTCCTATGGCCGCTTTTGAAGGCCGGACATGGAGAACCTTGGGGCCACATAGCTATCATCCGCCCCTGCCGGATTCAGAGAAACCCTCCGCGACGACACCTCAGGGTCACCCGCCTCGCTAGGCGGTACGACAGGGGGAGGTGTCCCGCTCTCCATCATCTCCGGAAGAAGATCCCCCGAAGACGAGCTCTGCTGAGAAGGGCTAAGGTCCAAGCTACAAGGTAAAATTTCGGTTAATCTTCTCAGATATAAATCAAGGATTTCTCTCATCCCTCAAAAGGAAAACCTCTCTCTACTTACAGCTTGCTGGAGGGCTGATCCCTTTGAGGGCGTAGTTCGGCCGAGGAACTCCCCGGTGTCAGACCCTCTGATGAGGATTTTCTCCCCCGCTTCGAGGCCATGGTCTCTGGGTCGTCAGAGGCGGCCCTCTTCTTCCCCTTAGGAGAGGAATTGTCGGTTCCTCCCTTCGGAGCAGCCTCCTTCGAGGAGGCCATAGTTTCCTTGTCCTCCCCCTCACTTCCCTCCAAAGGCACGATCTTCAACATCCTGACTAGCACGGGATCCGGCCTGGTCTCAGGAAGGGGAGCCGAACACCTGATCAGCTTTGCCTTCGCTATCCACTCCTGTTTAAAAGGACATCTCTTTTAGGGGCGAATTTATGGCGATTTTACGGATAGCGAGTCCGGGCACAAGGTTACTTACTTGAGTACCCGGGCGATTGCAGCTTAAACCTGCGTCCTCGGTCAAATCCGGACACATTGCTTGTGATACGAAGAAAATTTTATACATCTCCACGGGCGTTGCGCCCATAAAATGCTGGAGAGCTCGTGGTCCCTCCGGATTGAACTCCCATAGAAGAAGGGAGCGACGTTTGTCGGGCAGTGTTCGGCGAATCAGCATGACCTGCGTCACCTTGACCAGGTTGAGGTCTCTTTCTAAGAGATCCCTGATGCGGCCCTGCAACAAGGGCACGTCTTTGGATAACCCCCAATCTAATCCTTTGTTGACCCATGACGCTAGCCGTGATGGGGGACCCGAGCGAAAGGCAGGAGGCGCCACCCACTTGGCGCTCCTGGGAGCGGTGATATAGAACCACTCTCGTTGCCACAAGCCGAGCTCCTCTTGAAAGGAGCCCTCGGGCCATGGAGCATCAGCATTCTTACTTATGACAGCGCCTCCGCACTCTGCGTGCCGTCCCTCGATCATCTTCGGCTCCACTCCAAAAGTCTTGAGCCATAATCCGAAGTGAGGAGTAACACGGAGGAACGCTTCGCACACAACGATGAATGAGGAAATGTGGAGGATGGACTCCGGAGCTAAGTCATGAAATTCCAGCCTGTAATAAAACAGCAGCCCCCTCACGAAGGGATCCATCGGGAAGCCTAACCCCCAAAGGAAGTGAGACATGAACACTACTCTCACCGGGCTGGGGAATAGCCTGCCTTTGAGCAGGCAACCTATGCGAAATTTCGGCGGTCAAGAACTTAGCCTCTCTCAACTTTAGCACGTCCTCCTCCGTGATGGAGGAGGGCATCCATCATCCTCGAAGGTCGGAACCGGACATTGTCGAAGGTCCGGAGCGCCTGGAATCTGGAGCCTTGGGTGTTGGAACTCGAGGCGACGGGCGAACTTGTTTTGAGATTGGGGAAAAGGAGTAAGGCCCTGGTCTCTTTATAAGAGGTTGAATACCAGGAGCCCTCTCCGTAACCGTTTGGGACTCGCCTTTAATCGAGGAAACGTGCTAACAGGAACGATTGGGTTACCCACGTCCGTATTGATGAGAATCCCGTAAAAGGGGGGACACGATCTCTGCTTTGACAAGACGTGCCAAGGAAACCGCCTCGCAAAACGTGCTGAGGTGGAAAAGTAAAAACAATTCGAGTAAAGGACTTGGCCGTAGTGTGATGTCACGCTGTGGAATACGTCAGTAGATTAGATTTGTGTTAATATTATTCTCTCTATGGCAATATGTGGAAACTTATTTTGCAGAGCTGGACACTATCCTTGGTGTTTAAAATCTTCTTGAAGAACTTGGAGGAGGAACCCGCCTTGCAATGCCGAAGACAATCTGCGCGCCGGACTCGTCGTCATTGAAGCCTGGTTTAGGGGCTACTGAGGGAGTCCTGGATTAGGGGGTGTTCAGGTAGCCGGACTATACCTTCAGCCGGACTCCAGGACTATGAAGATACAAGATTGAAGACTTCGTCCCGTGTCCGGATGGGACTTTCCTTGGCGTGGAAGGTAAGCTTGGCGATGCGGATATTCAAGATCTCCTACCATTGTAACCGACTCTGTGTAACCCTAACCCTATCCAGTGTCTATATAAACCGAAGGGTTCTAGTCTGTAGGACAACTTCATCATACAACAATCATGCCATAGGCTAGCTTCTAGGGTTTAGCCTCCTTGATCTCGTGGTAGATCTACTCTTGTACTACCCATATCATCAATATTAATCAAGCAGGAGTAGGGTTTTACCTCCATCGAGAGGGCCCGAACCTGGGTAAAAACATGGTGTCCCTTGTCTCCTGTTACCATCCGCCTAGACGCAGAGTTCGGGACCCCCTACCCGAGATCCGCCGGTTTTGACACCGACACTCTCCATCATGAACCTTGTAGGCCTTTGAGCGCCGAACAATGCAGCGGGCCTCATTCTGGTCCTCAGGAAGCTCCTTCCTATTAAGGCAGGCCAGGAAGGGTTCGGTCCATGGGGCAATGACTGCCATGATGAGATGCGTCGACGGTGTTATGTTGGTGTTTCCGGGATCTGGCGTTATGTTTCGGTCCGGACTAGTATTGCCGTTTTCCCGCTGCCACACCACGGATGGCTTAAAGAGCCTTTCCAGGAAGATATTAGGTGGGACGGGGTCACGCTTAGCGCCAATACGAGCAAGAACATCCACCGCTTGATTACTTTCTCGAGCCACATGATGGAACTCGAGCCCCTCGAACCGGGCCGACATTTTCATGACTGTGTTACGATACGCTGCCATCTTCGGATCTTTAGCGTCGAAATCTCCATTTATTTGAGATATTGCAAGGTTTGAGTCCCCGCGCACTTCTAGGCGTTGTATGCCCATGGAGACAGCCATCCGGAGACCATGCAATAAGGCCTCGTATTCGGCCGCATTATTGGAGTCTGTGTATAGTATTTGGAGAACATACTGGATGATTTCTCCGGTAGGGGAGGTTAAAACGACACCCGCTCCTAACCCTGCCAGCATTTTGCAGCCGTCGAAGTGCAGGACCCAATTGGAGTATGTGTCGTACTCTTTAGGGAGTTCAGCCTCTGTCCATTCGGCGATGAAGTCGGCCAATACTTGGGATTTCATAGCTCGACGTGGTTTATATGTAATGTCAAATGGCAGGAGCTCAATGGCCCATTTGGCAATCCGACCTGCAGCATCGCGGTTGTTTATAATGTCGTTGAGTGGTACTTTGGAGGCCATCATGATTGAACACTCCTGGAAGTAGTGACGGAGCTATCGGGATGCCATGAAGACCGCGTATGCTATTTTTTGATAATGAGGGTACCGGGATTTGCATGGTGTAAGGACGGTAGATATGTAGTATAATGGCTTCTGAAGCGGGAATTTATGTCGGTCATGTTCTCGTTCAATGACGAGTATGATGCTCACCACCTGATGTGTTGCCGATATGTATAATAACATCGGTTCGCCAGCGTTTGGTGCGGCCAGGATTGGATTGCTCGCAAGAAGAGTTTTTATTTCTTCTAGTCCGGCTGTTGCCGCGTCCGTCCACTCGAAGTGGTCGGTTCGTCGTAGAAGGCGATAGAGTGGCAGTGCCTTTTCTCCTAATCTGTAGATAAAGTGGCTTAGAGCTGCCACGCAACCTACAAGTTTCTGAACTTGTTTAAGGTCTGTTGGCTTAGCCAATTTTGACAAAGCTCGGATTTTGGCTGGGTTTTCTTTGATTCCCCTATTGTAGACGATGAAGCCCAGCAGTTTTCCAGCAGGGACGCCGAAGACACACTTTTCTGGGTTGAGCTTGATGTCATACGCCCTGAGGTTGTCGAATATAAGACGTAAGTTGTCTATTAGTGTTTCCACGTGCCTGGTTTAGATGACGATGTCATCAACGTAAGCTTCTACTATTTTGCCAATCTGTTTCTCCAGGCATGTTTGAATCATGCATTGATATGTGGCGCCGGTGTTCTTGAGCCCAAAGGGCCTGGTATTGAAGAAGAATGGCCCGTATGGGGTAATAAATGTTGTTGCGGCTTGATCAGATTCCTTCATTTTGATTTGATGGTATCTGGAGTATGCATTGAGGAAACACAGTGAGTCGTGTCCTATGGTTGCGTCAATGATTTGATCAATGCTGGGAAGGGGAAATGGGTCCTTAGGTCAAGCCTTGTTGAGATCCTTGAAATCGACACATAGGCGCAAGGATTTATCTTTCTTTGGTACCATTACCAGGATTGCAAGCCAGTCCGGATGCTTGATTTCCCTGATGAATCCGGCCTCGATGAGCTTGGTGTAACACCCTCGATGCGACTATATCTCCCATGTGTCGAGGCACAACTTAGAGGCATAATCGCATTGAAGGCATATGTCGCAAGTGAGGTAATCTTCACACAACCAATGTAATATAATAAGGGAAAAAGATACATAGTTGGCTTACAATCGCCACTTCACCCAATTACATGAATAAAGCATTACATCAATCAGATACAATCAAGGCCCGACTACGGAGCCAAAATAAAAGAAGAACCCCAAATGCGACAAAAGGTCCCCGATCGACCCCAACTTGGCTCCACTACTGATCAACTACAACGAAACAACACAAAGGACAAGATCTTCATCGAGCTCCTCCTTGAACTTGGTTGCGTCATCTGCACGGACTCATCGGCACCTGCAAGCTGGTTTTGGAAATATCTGTGAGCCACGGGGACTCAGCAATCTCACACCCTCGCAATCAAGACTATTTAAGCTTATGGGTAAGGTAAAAGGTATGAGGTGGAGCTGCAGCAAGCAACTAGCATATATGGTGGCTAACCTATTCGCAAAAGAGAGCAAGAAGAGAAGGCAAAGCACGGTCGATAAAAGTATGATCAAGAAGTGATCCTAGAACAACCTACGTCAAGCATAACTCCAACACCGTGTTCACTTCCCGGACTCCACTGGAAAGAGACCATCATGGTTACACACGCGGTTGACTCATTTTAATTAAGTTAAGGTTCAAGTTATCTACAACCGGACGTTAACAAATTCCCATCTGCCCATAACCGCGGGCACGGCTTTCGAAAGTTCAAATCCCTGCAGGGGTGTCCCAACTTAGCCCATCACAAGCTCTCACGGTCAACGAAGGAATAGACCTCCTCCCGAGACATTCCGATCAGACTCGGTATCCCGGTACTCCAAGACATCCTCGACAATGGTAAAACAAGTCCAGCAAGACCACCCGATGCGCCGACATCCCGATAGGAGCTGCACATATCTCATTCTCAGGGCAACACCGGATGAGACATCCTACGAGTAAAACCAGCCCTCAAGTTTCCCTGAGGTGGCCCCGCAGTCTACTCAGTTCGGACCAACACTTAGACAAGCACTGGCCCGGGGGGTTTAAAAATAAAGATGACCCTTGGGCTGGCCTAACCCAAGGGAAAAAGAGGCTAGGTGGGGAATGGTAAGACCAAGGTTGGGCCTTGCTGGAGGAGTTTTATTCAAAGCGAACTGTCAAGGGGTTCCCATTATAGCCCAACCGCATAAGGGACGCAAAATCCGGGAACACAACACCGATATGATGGAAACTAGGGCGGCAACAGTGGAACAAAACACCAGGCATAAGGCCGAGCATTCCACCCTTTACCAAGTATATAGATGCATTAAATAAATAAGATATATTGTGATATCCCAACAATTAAACATGTTCCAACAAGGAACAACATCTCCATGTTCCAACAAGGAACAAACTTCAATCTTCACCTGCAACTAACAACGCTATAAGAGGGGGTGAGCAAAGCGGTAACATAGCCAATCAACGGTTTGGTAGGACAAGGTGGGTTAGAGGCTTGGTTCAACAATATAGGAGGCATGATAAGCAAGTGGTAGGTATCGCTGCATAGGCATAGCAAAAGAGCGAGCAACTAAGCAAGCAAAGATAGAAGTGATTTCGAGGGTATGATCATATTGCCTGAAATCCCGCAAGGAAGAAGAACGAGTCCATGAAGAAGACAAACGGACATAGACGAACGGGTCCTCACAAGTGCGACATTACCGGAACCAACCCGAAGAAGCAAACACCGGAAAAGAAGCACACAACATAGTAAACAACCAACACATGAACATGATATGATATGCGGGATGCGGTATGCGATGCATATGCATGATTTGACAAGAGATGAAAGAACCTGGCCTCAACTTGGAAATCCAAGTGTGCCACTGGAAAGGTGAGATGAAATCGCTTGAAAACGATATAAAGAATGCCGGAATCGGAGTTACGGTTTGGAAATGGCAAGCGATTCAAATATGACTCCACTCTGCGATTTACAGCAAGTAGCCATCTAAATGCAATGAGATGAGCATGCTACAGCACCCAAACAAGACAACACAATACATGGCAGGGAAGAATTCATGATGCTTAACAAAAGTCTAGCACTGAGCTACGGCCAATTCATCCATTAACAGGTTCAAACAAGCATGGAAAAAATGCATATGACAAACAGATCTCAGACTTAGTGAAATTAACACTTGTCTGGAATTTCAGATCAGGTAGCCCTCTTCGGAGCAACAAAACTATATGCTACAGGACCTGAACATGGCAAAGTAAAGCATGGCATGGAGCTACTCAAATAGCTTAACAAAAGTCCCTTAGTGACCTTGAGCCAAAAGGGATCAGAAAATACAATTGCAAGCATGTGAACATAGCAAAAACATAATCAGTTTTCAGACTTAGTGAAAACTGGCACATGCTGAAATATAACTCAAGTAGGCATGTTTACGAGCTCGTTGCACTCACTACGGTGCAAGTCATAACAATATCAGCATACATCCCTTAAGAACACACAAAATGCAAGCTAGACATGGCAAGAACAATAGCATATTATGCATGGATCAACTACAACATCATCGGCAAAATTGCAAACAAGTTGAGAATCTTCCCAGATTCACAAAGTAGCAAAAGTAGAGCTCGATTGACTCAAGCTAGGCTGCTCCATAATTTCAAACAAAGACATGGATGGATAGAGCACGACAATATTAACAAAACATCCTTACTGATCATCCTCAAAAGAGGCACGGATCACTAGGAAACAACATGAACATATGGCATCATGAGATAAACAGCTCAAGGACTTAGTGGAATTGCTAAGTCCCTGAAAACAGAATTAGCAAGTGCACCACTTTGCAAGCTTGCAATAGACACCACACACATCACAAAAATACATGGGTTGCACCTCTGGAAAGATGACAAAACCCTTAACAAAACATATGTAGAGCATCAGGGCATATCATGCACACAATAATCATGGCAAAAATGACAAAAAGCTAAACGGAGTAGAAGATCTGACAATTATCTCAAGTAGCCCTCTTCTAACAGCATTTCGGGCATCAAGATGAACTCAAATGAAAATGATGCAATGGAATGAAATGATGTACTCTCTGAGATGAACATTTTGCTATGCTATATGCATGAATCGGAGCTACGGATGCAAAGTTACGAGGCCAGGAACAAGAGCACTTGGATCTGGAATTTCGGGGACGAAGAGGACCCGGGACGAGGAGATCCGGGCGACGCAGGGCTGTTTGGATCGGTGAGGTGGTGGATCTGATCCCGGTCTGCGGAGGATAGGGCCGGCTAGGGTTCCAGTGACGCACAGATTTCGAGGATCGCCGGAGTCTTCGTCAGAGTAGCCGCGGTGGTGGCCGGACTAGAAGAAGAAGGCCGGGGCGAGGTGAGGCCGGGGCCGGCGGGGCGATGGCGGCGCCGGGAGGCGGCGGTCGGCGGTGAAGCGGCGAGGGCGGTGGCTTGCAGCGCCGGACGACGGCGGTCGGCGATGGCGGCGAAGGGCGGCGCTGGGCGTAGGTAGGTGGCGGCGGGGCGCTCGCGAAGGCGGCGGGCGGATGGAGGCGGCGCACGGCGAAGACGC
>NC_041390.1:437383865-437391107 GCF_002162155.2 Triticum dicoccoides | reverse complement strand
CGGCTGCGGGCCCCGTGGGCCGGCGGCGGGGTGCGGAGGAGAGAGAGGAAGGATGGCGCTGAGGTGGCGAGCCGCGGTTGGCCCCGGGCGGATGGCGCGGCTGATGTGGCGGGCTCCGATAGGCCTGAGTGAGGTGGCCGGCTGGGTGGACGCGTCCGCCGGCGGGCGGACATGTCCGGCGGCACGGAGGGAGTTGGGTCTAGGGTTGGAGTGCGCGAAAAATTCGGGGAGAGCCACATATATATAGGTAGAGGGAGCTAGGAGAGTCCAAATGATGTGCGGTTTTCGGCCATGTGATCGTGATCGAACGCTCTAGGTGATGGAGCAAGTTTAGGTGGGTTTTGGGCCAAATTGGAGGGGTGTTGGGCTGCAACACACACGAGGCCTTTTCGGTCCCTCGGTTAACCGTTGGAGTATCAAACGAAGTCCAAATGGTACAAAACTTGACAGGCGGTCTACCGGTAGTAAACCAAGGCCGCTTGGCAAATCTCGGTCCAATCCGGAAATGTTTAGTCCCCACAAAAGAAAGATAGAAATGACCGCCGGAGGAGAACTGAACGCCGGATTGCAAAACGGACAACGGGAAAAAAGCTCGGATGCATGAGACGAACACGTATGCAAATGAAATGCACATGATGACATGATATGCAATGCATGACACACAAGAAATGACAACGCAACAACATCGAATAACTGGACGACACCTGGCACATCGGTCTCAGGGCATTACACTTGGCCAGCTCCTCTCCCATGGCTTTTCACTTAGGTTCGAAAAAGCGCCAAAGTGTTTGCTTGACTGGTTTAAATACCTTTAAAATGTTGAGGCTATGTTCGGCCAACTTGCGTGGGATCCCTAGCATATCCGAAGGGTGCCAGGAAAATATGTCCTAGTTTTCACGCAGCAATTCTCATAGTGCGGCGTCGACTGTTGGGTTCAATTGAGCTCCGATGGATGCTGTCTTCTTGGGGTCCATTGGGTGGACTTGGAATTTGATTATTTCTTCTGCCGGTTTGAACGAGGTGGATTTGGGGCGTTTGTCGAGGATCACATCGTCCCTGTCCACTGTGGAGCGTAGTGCGGTTAATGCTTCAGCCGCGAGGACTTCGGATAGCGCCTCCAGGGCTAGGGATGCGGTTTTGTTTTCAGCGCAGAGTTCTATGTCCGGATCACTGATGAGAGTGATTATACTGTTTGGTCCGGGCATTTTGAGCTTCGTATATCTGTAGTGAGCTATAGCTTGAAAGCGTGTAAAAGCATCCCGCCCCAACAGGGCGTGATATCCGCTGCTGAAAGGGGCCACTTGGAAGGTTACTTCTTCGGACCGATAGTTCTCCGCCGATCCGAATACCACGTCAAGCATGATTTTGCCCGCGCACCGCGCCTCCCGACTAGGAACAATTCCCCGGAAGGTTGTGTTACTTTGTTTGATGCGGCTCCTGTCTATTTCCATTTTATGGAGTGTGTCCTCATAAATGAGATTTAGTCCGCTACCGCCGTCCATGAGGACCTTGGTGAGTTGAAACCCATCCACGATGGGGCTGAGGACTAACGCGGCGGGTGCTCGTACTATTCTGTACTTTGGTTCGTCACCGGCGTTGAATGTTATAGCCGTGTCGTTCCATGGGTTTGTTATAGTGACTTGGCAGACTTCGTTGAGCTCGCGAAGTGCCCTTTTGCGCTTGTTATTTGAAGCGAATGTCTCGAAGACTGTCAATACTCTTGGGTCATCGTCTTCTGGGGGTGTTGTTCTGGGGCATCCTTGATAAGGATGTCCTCGCCGCTCTTGGCTACCTGTCGTAGTATCCAACATGCTCTAAGGCTATGGGTTGCCACGGTATCTGTTGTTGTAGGTATTTTGCATGGGCCATCAAGCCACCCTTCCAGAATGGTGCCGTGCCGTATAGTGGCTTTGTGTTTTTTGACTGTTGGACTGGGTGTGCCCCGAGGGTACGCCCTTTTCGCCTGTAGGGGAAGTTGGGTTGATGCTAGTGGTTCCCAGCAAGCTACCCGAGTTTCCCAGGCGCTTTCCATTACGCAGTTTTTTTGTATGATGGTTGCTAAGTCAGCAAATTTTAGTATGCGGCATCGATTTATGGTGTTGAGGATTCCTTCATCCTCACAATTTTTGCAGAATGCTGATATTGCGTCCTCGTCACGGCAATCTTTTACCTTGTCCTTAACAAGGAGGAATCTGGCCCAAAAGTGGCGGACCTTCTCCTGATATTACTATTTTATGCTCATGAGAACCTCTATGTCCGGGTTGGTGGGTGGAATTAAATCCGAACCCCGACCTAACTGGTTGTCCGGAGTCCGACGACCTTCCGGACTAGATAGTCCGGGTTCCGGAATATCTTCTGATTGTTTGGAACCGCTGTCCGATGCTATGTTCGGGAGGGCTGGTTGCGTCCTTTCGCGGGTGAGTATAAGGCTCTTCATGAATGGCGACGCGAACATAGTCCGTCTTCAATATAGAAGAAGACTTGCCGTCCTGCTCCAGGACTACCGCGATCTGGTGGGTGACCGGTGGAGTTTCGGTTTCTCCCTGATCGGTTCTAGGCCCGATCTGATCATAATCTGTGACGATTCCCAAGGCAGTGATGCGATCTAGAAGCTCGTTTAAGGACGAAAACTCAACTGGATACATCTGCTTGGAGTGCTCGGAGTTGATGTGAACAGGATTTTCGATGGCCCGAGAGGTCATCGTTGGCTCCGCAGCCGAAGGGCCGATCATGGTAAAGTCGCCCAGATGGAGGGTTTGGCTTGAGGCCAAAACTACCCCTGCGGTAATGTTGTCTTTAATGACAAGGTGATCCATCGAGCTTTTCATCGACGGAACAGTGGAACTCGCAATGAAAGCACCAATGTCGGTGTCAAAACCGGCGGATCTCGAGTAGGGGGTCCTGAACTGTGCATCTAGGATCGATGGTGATAACCCACAAGTATAGGGGATCGCAACAGTTTTCGATAAGTAAGAGTGTCGAACCCAACGAGGAGCTAAAGGCAGAACAAATATTCCCTCAAGTTCTATCGACCACCAATAGGACAATGAAAATCTACTCATACATCATAGGATGGCAACACATCATTGGATAATAATATGAAGCATACAGCACCATGTTCAAGTAGAGAGTACTGCAGGTTGCGGGAGAGTGGCCCGCTGTAGATAGAAGGGGGAAGGTGATGGAAATGTTGGTGAAGATGGCGGAGGTGTTGGTGTAGATCGCGGTGATGATGATGATGGCCACGGCAACGTTCCAGCACCACCGGAAGAGAAGGGGAGAGGGGGCCCCTTTGTCTTCTTCTTGCTTGACCTCCTCCCTAGATGGGAGAAGGGTTTCCCATCTGGTCCTTGGCCTCCATGGCATGGGAGGGGCGAGAGCCCCTCCAAGATTGGATCTTTCTCTCTGTCTCTCTCTGTCTCTGCGTTCTGTTCTGTTGCCCTTTCACCGTTTCGTATATATAAGGAGATCCGTAACTCCGATTGGACCGAAACCTTCGCCGTGATTTTTTTTACCAAAAATTAGCTTTCTTACGGTCGAAGAAGGGCATCAACCGCCTTATGGGTGGACCACGAGGGTCAGGGGCGCGCCCCCTGCCTCATGCCCACCTCGGACACCGTTTTGCATTGATCTTTCTCCCAGATTTTCCAAATATTCCAAAAATAAGCTTCGTCTGTTTTTATCCCGTTTGGACTCCGTTTGATATGGATATTCTGCGAAACATAAAACATGCAACAAACAAGAACTGGCACTGGGCACTGGATCAATATGTTAGTCCCAAAAAATAATATAAGAAGTTGCCAAAAGTATATGAAAGTTGTAGAATATTGGCATGGAACAATCAAAAATTATAGATACGACGGAGACGTATCAGCATCCCCAAGCTTAATTCCTGCTCGTCCTCGAGTAGGTAAATGATAAAAAGATAATTTTTTATGTGGAATGCTACCTAGCACAATCTTGATCACATATCTAATCATGGCATCAATATTAAGATGCGAGTGATTCAAAGCAATAGTCTATCATTTGACATAAAAACAATAATACTTCAAGCCTACTAATAAAGCAATCATGTCTTTTAAAAATAACATGGCCACCGAATGTTATCCCTACAAAATCATATGGTCTGGCTATGCTCCATCTTCACCACACAAAATATTCACATCATGCACAACCCCGATGACAAGCCAAGCTATTGTTTCATACTTTTGACGTTCTCAAACTTTTTCAACTTTCACGCAATACATGAGCGTGAGCCATGGACATATCACTATAGGTGGAATAGAATATGATAGTGGACAAGACAAAAGGAGGAGATAGTCTCACATCAACTAGGCATATCAACGGGCTATGGAGATGCCCATCAATAGATATCAATGTGAGTGAGTAGGTGATACGTCTCCAACGTATCTATAATTTTTGATTACTCCATGCTATATTATCTACTTTTTTGGACTATACTGGGCTTTATTTTCCACTTTTATATTATTTTTGGGAGTAACCTATTAACCGGAGGCCCAGCCCAGAATTGCTGTTTTTTGCCTAATTTAGTGTTTTTGAGAAACAGAATATCAAACGGAGTCCAAATGGAATGAAATCTTCGGGAACGTGATTTTCTCATCAGATAAGATCCAGGAGACTTGGACCCTCCGTCAAGAAAGCCACGAGGCGGCCACGAGGGTGGAGGGCGCCCCCCCCCCTAGGGCGTGCCCCCCTGCCTCGTGGGCCCTCGAAGCTCCACCGACGTACTTCTTCCTCCTATATATACCCACGTACCCCCACACGATCAAAGACGGAGCCAAAAACCTAATTCCACCGCTGCAACTTTCTGTATCCACGAGATCCCATTTTGGGGCCTGTTCCGAAGCTCCGCAGGAGGGGGCATTGATCATGGAGGGCTTCTACATCATCATCCAAGCCCCTCCGATGAAGTGTGAGTAGTTTACTCCAGACCTACGGGTCCATAGTTAGTAGCTAGATGGCTTCTTCTCTCTTTTTGGATCTCAATACAATGTTCTCCCCCTCTCTTGTGGAGATCTATTCGATGTAATCTTCTTTTTGCGGTGTGTTTGTTGAGACCGATGAATTGTGGGTGTTTGATCAAGTCTATCTATGAATAATATTTGAATCTTCTCTGTATTCTTTTATGTATGATTGGTTATCTTTGCAAGTCACTTCGAATTATCAGTTTGGTTTGGCCTACTAGATTAGTTTTTCTTGCCATGGGAGAAGTGCTTAGCTTTGGGTTCGATCTTGTGGTGTCCTTTCCCAGTGACAGAAGGGGCAGCAAGGCACGTATTGTATCGTTGCCATCGAGGATAACAAGATGGGGTTTTTATCATATTGCATGAAACTATCCCTCTACATCATGTCATCTTGCTTAAGGCGTTACTCTGTTTTTAACTTAATACTCTAGATGCATGCTGGATATCGGTCGATGAGTGGAGTAATAGTAGTAGCTGCAGGCAGGAGTCGGTCTACTTGTCTCGGACGTGATGCCTATATACATGATCATACCTAGATATTCTCATAACTATGCTCAATTCTGTCATTTGCTCAACAGTAATTTGTTCACCCAACGTAGAATACTTATGCTCTTGAGAGAAGCCACTAGTGAAACCTATGGCCCCCGGGTCTCTTTCTCATCATATCAATCTCCATCACTTTATTATTGATTTGCTTTTACTTTGCCTTTTACTTTTCACTTTGCATCTCTATACCAAAAATATCAAAAATATTATTTATCATCTCTATCAGATCTCACTTTCGTAAGTGACCATGAAGGGATTGACAACCCCTAAGCGCGTTGGTTGCGTTGAGCTATTGTTTTTGTGTAGGTACGAGGGACTCGCGCGTAGCCTCCTACTGGATTAATACCTTGGTTCTCAAAAACTGAGGGAAATACTTACGCTACTTTGCTGCATCATCCTCTCCTCTTCGAGGAAATCCAACGCAGTGCTCAAGAGGTAGCAAGAAGAATTTCTGGCGCCGTTGCCGAGGAGTCTGCGCAAAAGTCAACATACCAAGTACCCATCACAATCCCTATCTCCCGCATTACATTATTTTCCATTTGCCTCTCGTTTTCCTCTCCCCCACTTCACCCTTGCCGCTTTATTCGCCCTCTCTCTCTATCCTCCCTCTCTTTCTCTATTTGCCTCTTTTTGCCCGTTTGCCTTTTGTTTGCTCGTGTGTTGGATTGCTTGTTTGTCGCGATGGATCAAGATAATACTAAATTGTGTGACTTCACCAATACCAACAATAATGATTTCCTTAGCACTCCGATTGCTCCTCTTACCGATGCTGAATCTTGTGAAATTAATACTGCTTTGCTGAATCTTGTCATGAAAGATCCGTTCTCCGGCCTTCCTAGTGAAGATGCCGCTACCCATCTTAATAGCTTCGTTGATTTGTGTGACATGCAAAAGAAGAAAGATGTCGATAATGATATTGTTAAATTGAAGCTATTTCCTTTTTCGCTTAGAGATCGTGCTAAAGCTTGGTTTTCATCTTTGCCTAAAAATACTATAGATTCATGGAACAAGTGCAAAGATTCTTTTATCTCTAAGTATTTTCCTCCCGCTAAGATCATCTCTCTTAGAAACGATATTATGAATTTTAAACAACTTGATCATGAACATGTTTCACAAGCTTGGGAGAGAATGAAATTAATGATACGTAATTGCCCTACTCATGGTTTAAATTTGTGGATGATTATACAAAATTTTTATGCCGGATTGAATTTTGCTTCTAGAAATATTTTAGATTCGGCCGTGGGAGGCACTTTTATGGAAATCACTTAAGGAAATGCTACTAAACTCCTAGATAATATTATGGTTAATTATTCTCAATGGCATACTGAAAGATCTACTAATAAAAAGGTGCATGCGATAGAAGAAATTAATATTTTGAGTGGAAAGATGGATGAACTTATGAAATTATTTGCTAATAAGAGTGTTTCTTTTGATCCTAATGATATGCCCATGTGTACTTTGATCGAGAATAATAATGAATCTATGGATGTGAATTTTGTTGGTAGGAACAATTTTGGTAACAACGCGTATAGAGGAAATTTCAATCCTAGGCCTTATCCTAGTAATCCCTCTAATAATTATGGTAATTCCTACAACAATTCTTATGGAAATTATAATAAGATGCCCTCTGATTTTGATTCTAATATTAAAGAATTTATTTCTTCACAAAAGGATTTTAATGCTATGATTGAAGAAAAATTGCTTAAGATTG
>NC_041390.1:437372674-437383565 GCF_002162155.2 Triticum dicoccoides | reverse complement strand
TGCTAAATTCTCCTCATGCTTATAGTCAAAATAAAGCCTTTACCGAACATATCGTTGATGCCTTGATGCAATCTTATGAAGAAAAACTTGAGTTGAAAGTTTCTATCCCTAGAAAACTTTATGATGAGTGGGAACCTACTATTAAAATTAAAATTAAATATTATGATTTTTATGCTTTGTGTGATTTGGGTGCTAGTGTCTCTACTATTCCCAAAACTTTGAGTGATTTGCTAGATTTCCGTGATTTTGATGATTGCTCTCTAAACTTGCATCTTGCGAATTCCACTATTAAGAAACCTATGGGAAGAATTAATGATGTTCTTATTGTTGCAAATAGGAATTATGTGCCCATAGATTTTATTGTTCTTGACATAGATTGCAATCCTTCATGTCCTATTATTTTTGGTAGACCTTTCCTTAGAACGATTGATGCAATTATTGATATGAAGGAAGGAAATATTAGATTCCAATTTCCGTTAAGGAAAGGCATGGAACACTTCCCTAGAAAGAAAATTAAATTACCTTATGAATCTATTATGAGAGACACTTATGGATTGTCTACCAAAGATGGCAATACCTAGATCTATTCTTGCTTGTTATGCCTAGCTAGGGGCGCTAAACGATAGCGCTTGTTGGGAGGAAACCCAATTTTATTTCTATTCCTTGCTTTTTGCTCCTTTTTAGTAATAAATAAATTATTTAGACTCTGTTTTGGTTGTGTTTTTTGTGTTTAATTAGTGTTTGTGCCAAGTAGAACCGTTGGGAAGACTTGGGGAAAGTCTTGTTGAACTTGCTGTAAAAAACAGAAACTTCAGTGCTCACGAGAACTGCTGTAATTTTTATTTGGAAAGTGATATTTAGTTAATTCTTTTTGAAGAAGATTAATAGATAAATTCCTCACGTCCAGAAATTTATTTTAGAATTTTTGGGGTTCCAGATCTTGCTCTAGCTACAGATTACTACAGACTGTTCTGTTTTTGACAGATTCTATTTTTCGTGTGTTGTTTGCTTATTTTGATGAATCTATGGCTAGTCAAATAGTTTATAATCCATATAGAAGTTGGAATACAGTAGGTTTAACACCAATATAAATAAATAATGAGTTCATTACAGTACCTTGAAGTGGTCTTTTGTTTTATTTCGCTAACGGAGCTCACGCGATTTTCTACTTTAAGTTTTGTGTTCTGAAGTTTTCAAGTTTTGGGTAAAGATTTGATGGATTATGGAACAAGGAGTGGCAAGAGCCTAAGCTTGGGGATGCCCATGGAACCCCCAAGATAATATAAGGACACTTAAAAGCCAAAGGTTGGGGATGCCCCGGAAGGCATCCTCTCTTTCGTCTACTTCTATCGGTAACTTTACTTGGAGCTATATTTTTATTCACCACATGATATGTGTTTTGCTTGGAGCGTCTTTTATGATTTGAGTCTTTGGTTTTTAGTCTACCACAATATTCCTTGCTGTACACACCTTTTGAGAGAGCCATACATGATTTGGAATTTGATAGAATACTCTATGTGCTTCACTTATATCTTTTGAGCTTTATAGTTTTACTCTAGTGCTTCACTTATATCTTGAGCTTTATAGTTTTGCTCTAGTGCTTCACTTATATCTTTTAGAGCACGGTGGTGGATTTGTTTTATAGAAACTATTGATCTCTCATGCTTCACTTAGATTATTCTGAGAGTCTTAATAGCATGGTAATTTGCTTAAAATCCTAATATGCTTGGTATGCAAGATTAATAATAAAACTTTCTTATGAGTTTGTTGAATACTAAGAAAATTTTGATGCTTGATGATTGTTTTGAGATATGGAGGTAATAATGTCAAAGTCATGCCAGTTGAGTAGTTGTGAAATTGGGAAATACTTGTGTTGAGGTTTGCAAGTCCCGTAGCATGCACGTATGGTAAATGTTATGCAACAAATTTGAAACATGAGGTGTTATTTGATTGTCCTCCTTATGAGTGGCGGTCGGGGACAAGCGATGGTCTTTTCCTACCAATCTATCCCCCTAAGAGCATGCGCGTAGTGCCGAGGTTTTTGATGACTTGTATATTTTTGCAATAAGTATGTGAGTTCTTTATGACTAATGTTGAGTCCATGGATTATACGCACTCTCACCCTTCCATCCTTGCTAGCCTCTTTGGTACCGTGCATTGCCCTTTCTCACATTGAGAGTTGGCGCAAACTTCGCCGGTGCATCCAAACCCCGTGATATGATACGCTCTTTCACACATAAACCTCCTTATATCTTCCTCAAAACAGCCACCATACCAACCTATTATGGCATTTCCATAGCCATTCCGAGATATATTGCCATGCAACTTTCCATCATTCCGTTCATCATGACACATTCATCATTGTCATATTGCTTAGCATGATCATGTAGTTGACACAGTATTTGTGGCAAAGCCACCGTTCATAATTCTTTCATACATGTCACTCTTGGTTCATTGCATATCCCAGTACACCGCCGGAGGCATTCATATAGAGTCATCTTTGTTCTAGTATCGAGTTGTAATCATTGAGTTGTAAATAAATAGAAGTGTGATGATCATCATTATTAGAGCATTGTCCCAAGTGAGGAATAAAAAAAGAGAAAGGCCATAAAAAAGAGAAGGCCCAAAAAAGAGAAAGGCCATAAAAAAAGAACAGGCCCAAAAAAATGAGAGAAAAAGAGAGAAGGGACAATGTTACTATCTTTTACCACACTTGTGCTTCAAAGTAGCACCATGATATTCATAGTAGAGAGTCTCTCATGTTATCACTTTCATATACTAGTGGGAATTTTTCATTATAGAACTTTGCTTGTATATTCCAACAATGGGCCTCCTCAAGTGCCCTAGGTATTCATGAGCAAGCAAGTTGGATGCACACCCACTAGTTTCTTTTGTTGCACTTTCATACATTTATAGCTCTAGTGCATCCGTTGCATGGCAATCCCTACTCCTTGCATTAACATCAATCGGTGGGCATCTCCATAGCCCATTGATTAGCCTCGTTGATGTGAGACTTTCTCCTTTTTTGTCTTCTCCACATAACCCCTTCATTATATTCTATTCCACCCATAGTGCTATGTCCATGGCTCGCGCTCATATATTGCGTGAAAGTTTATAGGTTTGAGATTACTAAAGTATAAAACAATTGCTTGGCTTTTCATCGGGGTTGTGCATGATGATATCATTCTTGTGTGATGAAAATGAAACATGACTAAACCATATGATTTTGTAGGGATGAACTTTCTTTGGCCATGTTATTTTGAGAAGACATAATTG
The DNA here is from genome assembly GCF_002162155.2 of Triticum dicoccoides. Classification (NCBI taxonomy): domain Eukaryota; kingdom Viridiplantae; phylum Streptophyta; class Magnoliopsida; order Poales; family Poaceae; genus Triticum; species Triticum dicoccoides. The sequence continues at coordinate 437,380,289 of NC_041390.1, read as the reverse complement.
CTTAGTTAGTATGCTTGAAGTATTATCATTTTTATGTCAATATGAACTTTTGTCTTGAATCTTTCGGATCTGAATATTCATACCACAATTAGGAAGAATTAAATTAAAATTATGCCAAGTAGCACTCCGCATCAAAAATTCTCTTTTTATCATTTACCTACTCGAGGACGAGCAGGAATTAACCTTGGGGATGCTTGATACATCTCCAACTTATCTATAACTTTTGATTGCTCCATGCTATATTATCTACTGTTTTGGACTATACTGGGCTTTATTTTCCACTTTTATATTATTTTTGGGACTAACCTATTAACCGGAGGCCCAGAGTTGATGTTTTTTTTGCCTATTTCAGTGTTTCGGAAAAACAGAATATCAAACGGAGTCCAAACGGAATGAAACCTTCGGAAACGTGATTTTCTCATCAGATAAGATCCAGGAGACTTGGACCCTCCGTCAAGAAAGCCATGAGGCGGCCACGAGGGTGGAGGGCGCCCCCCTAGGGCGCGCCCCCTGCCTCGTGGGCCCCTCCAAGCTCCACCGACGTACTTCTTCCTCCTATATATACCCACATACCCCCAAACGATCAAAGATGGAGCCAAAAACCTAATTCCACCGCCGCAACTTTTTGTATCCACGAGATCCCATCTTGGGGCCTGTTCCGGAGCGCCCCCCGAGGGGGCATCGATCACGGAGGGCTTCTACATCATCATCCAAGCCCCTCCGATGAAGTGTGAGTAGTTTACTTCAGACCTACGGGTCCATAGTTAGTAGCTAGATGGCTTCTTCTCTCTTTTTGGATCTCAATACAATGTTCTCCCCCTCTCTTGTGGAGATCTATTCGATGTAATCTTCTTTTTGCGGTGTGTTTGTTGAGACCGATGAATTGTGGGTTTATGATCAAGTCTATCTATGAATAATATTTGAATCTTCTCTGAATTCTTTTATGTATGATTGGTTATCTTTGCAAGTCTCTTCGAATTATCGGTTTGGTTTGGCCTACTAGATTGGTTTTTCTTGCCATGGGAGAAGTGCTTAGCTTTGTGTTCGATCTTGCGGTGTCCTTTCCCAGTGACAGAAGGGGCAGCAAGGCACGTATTGTATCGTTGCCATCGAGGATAACAAGATGGGGTTTTTATCATATTGCATGAAACTATCCCTCTACATCATGTCATCTTGCTTAAGGCGTTACTCTGTTTTTAACTTAATACTCTAGATGCATGTTGGATAGAGGTCGATGAGTGGAGTAATAGTAGTAGATGCAGGCAGGAGTCGGTCTACTTGTCTCGGACGTGATGCCTATATACATGATCACACCTAGATATTCTCATAACTATGCTCAATTCTGTCAATTGCTCAACAGTAATTTGTTCACCCACTGTAGAATACTTATGCTCTTGAGAGAAGCCACTAGTGAAAGCTATGGCCCCCGGGTCTCTTTCTCATCATATCAATCTCCATCACTTTATTATTGCTTTGCTTTTACTTTGCCTTTTACTTTTCACTTTGCATATCTATACCAAAAATACCAAAAATATTATTTATCATCACTATCAGATCTCACTTTCGTAAGTGACCGTGAAGGGATTGACAACCCCTAAGCGCGTTCGTTGCGTTGAGCTATTGTTTTTGTGTATGTACGAGGGACTCGCGCGTAGCCTCCTACTGGATTGATACCTTGGTTCTCAAAAACTGAGGGAAATACTTAAGCTACTTTGCTACATCATCCTCTCCTCTTCGGGGAAATCCAACGCAGTGCTCAAGAGGTAGCAGTAGGGATTGCCATGCAACGGATGCACTAGATCTATAAGTGTATGAAAGCTCAAACTGAAAACTAAGTGGGTGTGCATCCAACTTGCTTGCTCATGAAGACCTCGGGCATTTGAGGAAGCCCATCATCGGAATATACAAGCCAAGTTCTATAATGAAAATTCCCACTAGTATATGAAAGTGATAGCTCAAGAGACAATCTCTATATGGAGAACATGGTGCTACTCTGAAGCACAAGTGTGGTAAAAGGATAGTAACATTGCCCCTTCTCTCTTTTTCTCTCATCATTTTTTTGGTGGGCTTCTTTGGCCTCTTTTATTTATTTTTAAAGTCCGGAGTCTCATCCCAACTTGTGGGGGAATCATAGTCTCCATCATCCTTTCCTCACTGGGGCAATGCTCTAATAATGATGATCATCACACTTTTATTTACTTACAACTCAATATTACAACTCGATACTAGAACAAAGATATGACTCTATATGAATGCCTGCAGCGGTGTACCGGGATGTGCAATGATCTAGCGTAGCAATGACATCAAAAAACGGACAAGCCATGAAAACATCATGCTAGCTGTCTTACGATCATGAAAAGCAATATGACAATGAATGATCAAGTCATGTATATGATGATGATGGAAGTTCCACGGCAATATATCTCGGAATGGCTATGGAAATGCCATGATAGGTAGGTATGGTGGCTGTTTTGAGGAAGGTATATGGTGGGTTTAAGGTACCGGCGAAAGTTGCGCGATACTAGAGAGGCTAGCAGTGATGGAAAGGTGAGACTGTGTATAATCCTTGGACTCAACATTAGTCATAAAGAACTCACATAATTATTGCAAATGTCCATTCGTCATCGAAACAAAGTACTACGCGCATGCTCCTAGGGGGATAGATTGGTAGGAAAAGACCACCGCTCGTCCCCGACCGCCACTCATAAGGAAGACAATCAATAAATAAATCATGCTCCGACTTCATCACATAACGGTTCACCGTACATGCATGCTACGGGAATCAAAAACCTCAACATAAGTATTTCTACTGATCCACAACTACCCACTAGCATGACTCTAATATCACCATCTTTATATCGCACAACTATTGCAAGGAATCAAACATATCATATTCAGTGATCTACAAGCTTTATGTAGGATTTTATGACTAACCATGTGAATGACCAGTTCCTGTCATCTCTCTGAATAGATATAAGTGAAGCAAGAGAGTTTAATTCTTTCTACAAAAGATGTGCCCATGCTCTAACAAATATAAGTGAAGCAAAAGAGCATTCTACAAATGGCGGTTTTCTATGTAAACGGAAACAGGCAATCCAAACTTCAAATGATATAAGTGAAGCACATGAAGCATTCTATAAAGCCATACTCAAAAGATATGAGTGAAGTGCATAGAGCATTCTATAAATCAACCAAGGACTATCTCATACCAGCATGGTTCATAAAATAAAGATGAAAACTAAATGCAAAAGACGCTCCAAGATTGCACATATCGCATGAACGAAACGAATCCGAAAACATACCGATACTTGTTGAAGAAAGAGGGGATGCCTTCCGGGGCATCCCCAAGCTTAGACGCTTGAGTCTCCTTGAATATTTACTTGGGGTGACTGCATCCCCAATCTTGAGCTCTTGCCTCTCTTCCTTCTTCTCACATCGAGACCTTCTCGATCATCGAACACTTAATCCACACAAAACTTCAACAAAAAACTCGGTAAGATCTGTTAGTATAATAAAGCAAATCACTACTCTAAGTACTGTTGCAAACCAATTCATATTTTGTTTTTTCATTGTGTCTACTGTAATATAACTTTTCCATGGCTTAATCCACTAATATAAATCGTTAGTTTCATCAAAACAAGCAAACTATGCATCAAAGACAGAATCTGTCTAAAACAGAACAGTCTGTAACAATCTGAACATTCACCATACTTCTGATACATGAAAAATTCTTCCACAATTAGGAAAAATACAAAATTTGTATACAAAGACAGTACAAAAAGAATCAGAACCATTTGATGTTCCAGTAAAAAATGTAAAATCGCGCACTGCAGCCAAAGTTTTTGTCCTGCACCGTACAAACCAACAAGCAAAGTAAACATCCTAAAGGCAAACCTTGGCACATTATTTTTATAATACAATGGAATTGTACAAGGGGATAATTATTTTTATTGAAAAGTTTCTGTAATCAAGATTCACAAAGTTGCCATGAGCATGAACAAAGTTCAAGGAGCTCTCCCACTTCAACAATGCTTGTCTTTCTCACTTTCACTTTCCTTTTTGAAAAAGTTTTGGGTTCCCCTCTTTATTTTATTTTTTTAACTATATAAAAGCACTCAACAGAAATAGATGACTCTCTAAAAGTTCCGGGTTGTCTCCCTGGCAGCGCTTTCTTTAAATCCATTAAGCTAGGCATATAGTGCTCAAGCAGTGAATCCACCTAGATCCCAAGGTATATCAAAGCCAATTTTAATTAGAAATGATTTGTAATTTAGTAGTGAGCACAAAGCAACATATATCATGTAATGACGAAGTCTAACTCTCTTCCTATGCATCGGCATGTCATAAAAGAACAATTCATGCACACATAGTAAAGGCCAATGTATAGTATAAATAGTTTCTTGCAATTTTGTTGTATTGGAAACATAGAGAGGTGGAGATATAGTTCCTCTCTCATAATAATTGCAAGTAGGAGCAGCAAGCACATGCATATTATATTCATCAAAATCATCATGTGTAATAGTAAAACGCAACCCATCAATATAATCCTTAATAAGTGCAAACTTCTCTGATATAGTGTAGTCGGGAGAATTCAAAAAGATAATAGGACTATCATGTGTGGGTGCAATAGCAACAATTTCATGTTTAACATAAGGAACTATAGCAATTTCATATCCATAAGCATAATTCATATTGGCATCTTGGCCACAAGCATAGCAAGCATCATCAAAAAGGGATATTTCAAAAGAATCAACGGGATCATAGCAATTATCATAGCATTCATCCTTCCGTAAGCACGAAGGGAAATTAAACAATGTATGAGTTAAAGAGTAACTCTCATTAGAAGGTGGGCACGGGTGATAAATCCGCTCTTCCTCCTTTTGTTCTTCGCTCTCCTCCTCATCTTTTTCATCCAATGAGCTCACAATTTCATCAACTTCTTCTTCCATAGATTCCTGCAAAATATTAGTCTCTTCTTGGACAGCGAAGACTTTCTCAATAAGCGCATTAATATAGGAATTATATTCATAATTATCATAGCAATATTTTAGGATAGCTAAATTTTTAGGCCTATAAACATCATCATCAAAAGCTTCATACTTTTCAAACAAAGATTCAATTTCATAAGCACCCTTAAAAGCAACAAATTCTTCTATTTGTTCCACATCATAGTAATCATATATTCCATTAGCATAAGAAGCTAAGGTTTCATTATCATTAAATTTGCATGAAAAGGGAAGGTGTGGAGCCTTCACCCTAGAGCAACAAGTATAATCATAACTTAAGCATACTTGCCGAGCATACCACTTCAATATATAAATTTGATCCCATAATAGTTTCCCTTTTTGTGTCAAGCGATAATCCCTAAAGTATTCACGTTGATCCAACGTTACTCCCATTACCAGATTGAATGGGGTTTTCTCAGGATTATCAAAGTACTACATAATTTCTTCAGATAATGAGCATCGAGGGTTTTAGGAGGTTCCTCATCTCCATGAGTAGCAAGTACACCTAATTTTTTTGGTATTTCGTGTTCCATATCCATAACTAAAGATAGAGAACAACTAAGAACAGCAAATAAAAATTACTTAGTGATAAAGCAAACAAGAACACACGAGAATATTCACCCCACGCTATTGCTCCCCGACAACGGCGCCAGAAAAAGGTCTTGATAACCCACATGTATAGGGGATCGCAACAGTTTTCGATAAGTAAGAGTGTCGAACCCAACAAGGAGCTAAAGGCAGAACAAATATTCCCTCAAGTTCTATCGACCACAAATAGGACAACAAAAATCTACTCAGACATCATAGGATGGCAACACATCATTGGATAATAATATGAAGCATAAAGCACCATGTTCAAGTAGAGGGTACAATGGGTTGCGGGAGAGTGGACCGCTGTAGATAGAAGGGGGAAGGTGATGGAGATGTTGGTGAAGATGGCGGAGGTGTTGGTGTAGATCGCGGTGATGATGATGATGGCAACGGCGGCGTTCCGGCGACACCGAAAGAGAAGGGGAGAGGGGGCCCCTTCGTCTTCTTCTTGCTTGACCTCCTCCCTAGATGGGAGAAGGGTTTCCCCTCTAGTCCTTGGCCTCCATGGCATGGGAGGGGCGAGAGCCCCTCCGAGATTGGATATGTCTCTCTATCTCTCTCTATTTATGCGTTCTGTTCTGCTGCCCTTTCACCGTTTCATATATATATGGAGATCCGTAACTCCGATTGGACCGAAACCTTCGCCGTGATTTTTTACCAAAAATGAGCTTTCTTGCGGCCGAAGAAGGGCATCAACTGCCTTACGGGTGGACCACGAGGGTCAGGGGCGCGCCCAGGGGGTGGGGCGCGCCCCCCTGCCTCGTGCCCACCTTGGACACCATTTCGCGTTGATCTTTCTCCCAGATTTTTCAAATATTCCAAAGATAAGCTCTGTCCATTTTTATCCCATTTGGACTCCATCTGATATGGTTATTCTGCAAAACATAAAACATGCAACAAACAGGAACTGGCACTGGGCACTGGATCAATATGTTAGTCCCAAAAAATAATATAAAAAGTTGCCAAAAGTATATGAAAGTTGTAGAATATTGGCATGGAACAATCAAAAATTATAGTTACGACGGAGACGTATCAATGGTAACAGGAGACGGGGGACACGATGTTTACCCAGTTTCGGGCCCTCTCTATGGAGGTAATACCCTACTTCCTACTTGATTGATCTTGATGAATATGAGTATTACAAGAGTTGATCTACCTCGAGATCGTAATGGCTGAACCCTAGAAGTCTAGCCAATGTAATTATGATTGTCTCCACGGACTAAACCCTTCGGTTTATATAGACACCGGAGGGGACTAGGGTTATACAAAGTTGGTTATAGAGAAAGGAATCTTCATATCCGAACACCAAACTTGCCATACACACCAAGGAGAGTCCCATCCGGACACGGGTGAGAGTCTTCGTTCTTGTGTCTTCATAGCCCATCAGTCCGGCCCATGTCCAACGGGCCGAACGCCCGAGGACCCCTTAGTCCAGGACTCCCTCAGTAGCCCCTGAACCATGCTTCAATGGCGAGGTGTCCGGCGTGCAGATTGTCTTCGGCATTGCAAGGCGGGTTCTTCCTCCGAATACTCCAACACAGTCTTCGAACGTGTCCGGATCTGCAAAACAAGTTCCACACACCACCTTAGAGAGTATAATATTTCATGAGTCCAATCTGCTGACAACTTTTTGTGACATGATATCACGTCCCTGCCCGGTTATTATTTCGAACCGTTTTTGGCCTGCCGCTTCATATTTCGAGATGTGGATTTATTGGCACATCTTCTCAAAGCAGAGATCATGTCCCTTTATTGCGGTATTCTCATCAATACGGGTATGGGTAATCCAACCGTGCCGCCTGCACGGCCCCTGGGGAATAGGCGAGTTTTATGGCGAGTGGGGAGGCGCTTGATATTCACTGCCTTTATAAGGAGATAAGGATTCACCTCTTTCACCCTTGCCTTCTCTCTTTCCGCCTACCCATTATCAAGCTCCAACGCCCAAGTTCTCGTCTTTCCTGTCCCAAGAGAGCACTCCAACCATGTCCGGAGCGCAGGGCAAGTGGATGGCCCCCACC